>NW_017307036.1:410210-488844 GCF_000935625.1 Nanorana parkeri
AAAACCTGATTAATTGAAGTGGTTAGTTTTTATTACTGCACTTTTTGTAACTCTGCCTTCTTGTGTATTATCACTCAATGGAAAGTCATATGGAAAAAGTATTGTCTGGTAATAGGTTTTACCATTTTAGGCACTCAAGAAAAACTTGAACCATAAACAAAAAAAGGCTTGAATCATGTGTTCTGAATCTAATCAAAGATTTGTTTATAATAAACGTTTTCAGATGAACTGTGTGCTGTGTGTAATCAGAGTATCTTGTGTTGTTTCTGCTTCTGACTTGTAGGCAGCAATGTGCTATGTACACGTGGCAGCTCTAGTAGCAGAATACCTCACAAGGAAAGGTAAGCAAGTATCAGTAATAGGTGCTATCAAGTCATATCAAAATGCATTTATTACTCTGAGGGTTTAGATAAGCTTTTCTAAACTTTCTTCCAGTGAATAGCAACAATTATAAGTTACAGGAAACTGTGCACTCATTTTGTAGTGGAACTTCCCCTTTGTATGCCAGTTTAATAACTGTCTGTACAGTCATAGACGTACATAGATTATGGAGACTTGACGTCGCAGTGTCCATGATGTCAAAAGGACTATGGCGTCCAATACATTGATAATTATCAAGCCATTTGCCTGTTATTGATGCTGGATGTGTGAATGTGTTTGGCCATGTTTACATACGGTACTGTGCAAATGTTTTAGGCAGGTGTGAAAGAATGTTTTCAGAAATAAAAGTGTTAATAGTTTATTTTTATCAATGAACAAAATGGAAAGTAAATGAACAGAAGAGAAATCCAAATCAATATTTGGTGTCACCACCCTTTGCCTTCAAAACAGCATCAATTCTTCTAGGTAAACTTGCACACAGTTTTTAAGAAACTCGGCAGGTAGTTTATTCCAAACATCTTGGAGAACAAAGCACAGATCTTCTGTGAATGTAGGCTGCCTCAACTCCTTCTGTCTCATCATGTAATCCCAGACAGACTCGATGATGTTGAGATCAGGCCTCTGTGGGGGCAAACCATCACTTCCAGGACTCCTTGTTCTTCTTTATGATGAAGATAGTTCTTAATGACATTGGCTGTATGTTTGGGGTTGTTGTCCTGCTGCAGAATAAATTCAGGGCCAATCACACGCCTCCATGATGGTATGGCATGATGGATAAGTATCTGCTTGTATTTCTTAGCATTGAAGACACCAATGATCCTGACTGAACTACATTGGCAGAAATGCAGCCCCAGACTTCACTGTTGCTCACAGACACTCATTATTGTACCGCTCTCCAGCCCTTCGGACAACAAACTGCCTTCTGCTACAGCCAAATATTCACAATTTGACTCATCAATTCAGAGCACCTGCTGCCATTTTTGTGCATTTTAGTTCCTATGTTTTGGTTCATAGTTGAGTCACTTAGCCTTATTTCCATGCCAGAGGTATGTTTTTTGTTTGCAATTCTTCCATGAAGACCACTTCTGGCCAGACTTCTCCAGACAGTAGATGGGTGCACCTGGGTCCCACTGGTTTTTGCCAGTTCAGTGCTGATGGCACTGCTGGACATCTTCCGATGTCGAAGGAAAGTAAGCATGATTTGTCCTTCATCTGCTGCATTGTTTCCTTGGCCGGCCACTGCATCTACGGTCCTCAACATTGCCCATCTCTTTGTGCTTCTTCAAAAGAGCTTGAACAGCACATCTTGAAACCCCGGTCTGCTTTGAAATCTTTGCCTGGCAGAGGCCTTGCTGATGCAGTATAACTACCTTGTGTCTTGTTGCTGTGCTCAGTCTTACCATGGTGTATGACCTGTGACATGAAACGGTCTTCCACAACCTCACCTTTGTAGCAGAGTTTTAAGCCTCCTACACAGCTGTCTCTGTTTCAGTTGATGACTATGTTTCAACCTACCTATGAAATTGATGATCATTGGAACCTGCTGGGTATAATTGGTTAATCAAGGGCACACACCTTACAACCATCGCAAGACTTTTGTCTTGCGATGGTTGTAAGGTAATTAAAAAAACGTACGATCTGCCTATCTTGGACAGGCAAATCGTACTTGTGATGATCGCAAGCCTGAGGGGCGGGCTTCCGAGGACCGCAATGCTGAACGGGCAGTGTGTGCTAGCGCACAGCGGCCCGTGCGGCATTTATCTTACGAACATGCCACACACCAGCCAAGAATCGTACGATCCTCGGCGGGTTTTCGAACATGTTCCTAAGATAAAAGTCGTGCAACCTTACATTAGCAGAGGTTGCACGCCTTCCACACACCTTGCGATAATCGTACGATCACGGGACTTCCCGCGATTATGGTACGATTATCGCATGGTGTGTGGGCACCTTAATCCTACAAAACCCCTGACTTTGTGCAAATATAAGAATTGATGCTGGTTTAAAGCCAAAGGGTAGTCACACCAAATATTGATGCGATTTAGATTTTTCTTCTGTTCATTCACTTTGCATTTAGTAAATTGATCAAAAATTAGCAATAAAAATATATTTTTTTGAAAGCATTCTTATTTTACAGCATCCCCCCTGCCTAAAATGTTTGTACAGTACTGTATATCTAGAGAACAGAAGATTTGGCTGGTCAGCAGGGTCTTTGTCTACTTTCCCTTATGGAAAGCTGGCCAAGGATTATGTCCTGCCTCTCTAGAAGTGAGCAAATTTAAGACTAAGTGGGAGAAATTTATCAAAATTGGAGCAGACAGAATCTGTAGTAGTTGCCAATAGCAACCAACCAGCTTCTCTTTTCAGTTTGTTCAGTTAAGCTTTGAAAAGGAAAGATGGAAGCTGATTGGGTACTATGGACATGTGTACCAGATTATGTCTGCTCCAGGTTTGATACATTCCCATCAATGTATTTTTGGCTTTTGATTAAAGAAATAATTGTGCAGTGAAAATTAACCTAAAATGCTTTATTAAACCGTGTTTTTAATAAAAAATATATCTACTGCATTGATAAAATATTTGCTATTTTTTTATTATGGGTCATGTCTATGTTTTTAAATCCATTGATATATATTTGCCTTTTTATGTTCTGATATTCCAGGAATGTTTAGGCAGGGGTGCTCGACCTTCAGAGTGATCACGCCTAATATTGATGAAGAGGCCTCCATGATGGAAGATGTTGGGATGCAGGATGTTCATTTTAATGAGGTATTGTTGCCAAACTCAAATGATTTACTCTTAACATCACATGTCATAAAAAGCTTAAAAATTAATATTACATTTATTTAAAAAGAAAATATCATACCTCAGCAACGGTGCAAAAACATTTTTAATTGTAAAAAAATAAAATATTTTATAATTGCAGAGCACTTACCTGTTATTTACCTGTATTTGGCTATCCAAACTCCATTTTCTTTAAATACACATATGTTTAACAGCAAGCTTTTCTGACAACTTTATATTCATACAGTTTAATTCTACAGCTGCAATGTCAAATAGTAGACATGTAACAATTTAATAAATCTTTTCTATAACTCTTCACTAAAAAAAAAAAACATGTTTGTGTAAAACTCTCTTGGCCTGAGTTGTAAAACTTACTGAGCAAAACATAGCTACAGAACAATATGGAGACTCTGCAGTTCCTGCTACAGCAGGATTCATTTTACCATTTTGTAAAGAAGTGGATATTACTGACTCATAGTTACACATTTTATGAGAAAGTATTTGTGAATCATGTGATTCTGATTCTTATTTTTTCCAAAGGGACATGGTGTTTCTTAAAATTGGTTTCCTAGTGATACAAATCTTGCACAATGTGGGTATTTTTATCAGTATCTTGTACAGTAAAGAATAGTTTTTGCAGGGTTTGCACATAACCTTTAATCAGAGAAACATAAATTAGTCAATCTTTAACGAATTTCATGTCCTACCGCGATTTAAGTCTTTCACTGGATAAGTGCTGGCATTAAAGAACCATGACTAATTCACTGATAAATTCCAACATTGGATTCAAACCAATACTTTGAAAATATAGCTAAGCCTTGTTTTGCAGCTTCTTTGTGTGAAATAGCTTCCCTATTGTAAATAGAAAATAGTTGAGAGAGGGTCCTGATGCATAATACCTTACACATTACTGTATGAATTGATTCCGGTGATACAAACAGTAACTTCACACGCGGCAAGAGATCCGGTCTATATATGTTCCCTTAATAGAACTTAATGACCCCTAAGTGTACCTCACCGGCTGCCCGTGATTCCTGAGGAGTATAGCGTGCTGTTCTCCGACGCAATCCCTCCATCTATTGTTGTTCGTGGAGGTTTACCTTCGATAGAATCAACCTCCTATATGATTTTGTTGCAGTTGCTTCATGTCATCTAGTTTTCGTTGCTTTGATTATACATCTGGCGAGGACATACATGAATACAGTTCTCCCGGAGATCTGCCTTCTTTCCCCTGAAGAAGCCCCTTCTTGGGGGCGAAACATGTAGGGACCTATAGGAGCGTTTACATCATCTGAAAATAAGTTACCGCATATCTCGTAACTGCACTGTATTGTCACCTAACGGTGAACCTGCATATTCAATATGTATTTTTATTAATGATATATATTTTTATTGATGACATGATTTTGTACTTTATTTTTTGGTTCTAAATTATGTATACAACAATTTAGTGAATAAATGTTTTTCTAAGACTTTTATATACGAGGTCTGGACTGGTTTCTAAAAAGCCCCCTTTTTCTCCCCACTGGGTCCTTGCACAGCCCACTGCGGAAACAATCTGTTCCTTTGTTACTTGCTAACATGTCTTTTAGTAAAGGACTGTTTTACCTATGGAGAGCTGAATTATTTTTACTATACAGGATTTATATAGCGCCAACAGTTTGTGCATCGCTTTACAGTATAAGGAAGACATTATAATCACAATACAATTCAAGACAAGATGGTAAGGAGGGCCCTGCCCGTGAGGGCTTACAATCTAAAAGGGAGAGGCGAGTGATACATGAGGAGGTAGCTGTGTGGAGATGAATTGTTTGAGTTAGATTTTTTTATTCTTGTTACACTTCCTGAACTATAGAAAAGTTTAAACTGGTATCGCTGGCTTCCCATAGAAGCTGACCATGATTAAACTGCATTCAGTATTCATAAACACCTCAGGGTTGGTCTGAGTACAATATCTGGAAGTAACGCATGGGATTCAATGAATGTTTATATGAATGGCTGTTGTGATTGTGTGCCCGTGCAGTTGTCTAATACTTATGAATACTGTTCTTAACTTTGTTGTTTAGGATGTGCTGATGGAGCTTCTGGAGCAGTGTGCGGATGGCCTTTGGAAAGCCGAGCGCTATGAGCTAATTGCAGACATCTATAAACTCATCATTCCCATTTATGAAAAGCGTAGGGATTTTGAGGTATTTTTTAATGATGTTGTTTTATGTATTTAGCAGAAATCTTTATTTTATCACACTTTATTACTCCACTTAGAAACCTGTATTGAATCCTCCCCCTTTTGTAGCTTCATTAGTTTAGTTTGTTTTCTTCCACCAAAAGTGAAATGAAAGATCATGCAAACCAGGCATGTTATATTTTCTGCCCATCACATAGGAACATAAAGCAGCTCCCAGATAATACAGGTGATCTCAACAATACTATGTTTAGTAATGCCACAGTTGTTTGTAACTATTGTGGGTCCCTGTCATTTGATCAGAAAAACAAACATCCAAAATTACTTGACAGTTGGAATATCCAGAAGTATAAGTAGCTGAAGTTGTATATAAATCTCAACTCTCCCCTACTGGCCAATAGGGATGCTCTAAAAGGCAGGAGGGGGTCATAGCCACATGTTTATAGGAAAAAAATGTAATTTATGTTTTACTTTTTATGCCTTTTATAGTGTGAGTTGCTTTCTATTTTTAAGCTGAAATCCTCCATTTAATATTATCTTAACATATAGCTTTTTTCTTCGGCAACTATTAAAATAGAGTATACTTCACACTTTCCCCTGCTTTAATAAAATGAAGAATTGTATAGACTGCATCATGGGTATGGGTCTAGTATGGATTTCAAGGGGGGACCCGATGCAAAAACACACCAAAAATTGTGTTTCCATTTTTAGTTCTTCAGTCCCCCCTTCACATCAGGAGCTGCAGCATGAGGGAGAGGGCTGGACGCAGAAAAACATCCTTCCTTTTCTGAATGGATCCCACCCTCCCTGGAATAGCCAGCCCACCTGCACCATGAAAATGCATGAGGCTGTGCAAACATTTTGAGGTACCCCTGAGGAAGCCAGAAGGAACCCCAGGGTGCCACATCGCCCTGGTTGCGAAAGGCTAGCCTATAACATGACAAATCTTCATTTTTTTTAGCTCAGGTCCACTGTAAAAACGTCCATTATTTCAATTTCCTACACTAATAAAAGGCATGCAATATAATTTGTATTCAGCAAAGACTTTCTAAGATTTGACCCATGTCTTAAACCTCTGCTGACAAACATGTTACATGTTACGTGTTACTGCGAGCTACATTATACTAATAGACACAGCTTAGACTTAATTTTAAGAGGAAGTTCACTGTGTTTTGAAATGACAAGAAACAGTGAGGGAAATATATCAAAACTGCAGCAGACATAATCTGCCCGTGGCAACAAATCAGCTTCTATATTTCATTTTCAAAGGTTAACTGAACAAACTGAAAAGATAGGCCGATTGGTTACTATGGACAACTGCTCCAGATTCTGTCTGCACAAGATTTGATAATTTCCTCCCAATGTCCGCATATGCAGTATGAGTTATTAAAGAGGTGTTGCTATATAGTAACACATACTTCAGATGTGGGGAGCAAGATCCAGTAATGAAACTCTCTTCTTCGGGACCTCTTTTCAACCACTAGCTCTGAAGCCCTAGGAATATTCAGCACTTCTCAGCTTTATTCATGTTCATACATTTTGCTGAAAGCTAAGAGCTTCATTAATTGGGACTTTCTCATTTTTAGTTCCCCAGCATTTTTGCCATGTTGTCTTATAAAGACTGCCGGATGTGCTGGGTCTTTTTCATATCAGCAGATATCACATCCAAATGTAGTCCTATAAAGCCATGTCTGCTCATAGCAATACAATCCTCAAATTGCTAAATGTTAAAAGCAAGGTGCATCAGATAATATATATTTTTCCTTGAATCTGCCTGATGTGGGAGCGTCATATCCTCAACTCTTGCTAGCCTTCCATTTTAGAATCCCATAAGAGGTATACGAAGTTACATTTATTTTGACAAGTACTATTCTTTCTCCATTCAATAGCTAACCTAAGAGCACACTTTAAAGGATAAGTTCACCTTTTGCAAAAAATAAAGAAATGCATCATTAATAATATATTTTTAAAAATGCATTTTAGAGCTCAACTTGCAGGCATGCCCCACAGTGGGAGTTTTTAATTTGGTGAAATCCCTTAAGGATGACCATTAGAATAAAGGTTTTTTGCAGCATTGCATTTGTTAAAGTGATGATACTGATGGTAGATGCTTTACAGTTAGTTTGAGAAACAGAAATGGTGATGCATAGATAGTTTTTTCAGAATATCAATAGTTCTAAATCTGGAACAAAGCTTGTTAAAATCTATATATATCCCACATAGGGTTAGGTTAGTGGCAGGCTAAAACAAATCACCTAATAACTTCATAATTTTAGGGTGAGCCTTTCTCTCATTGTCCACTCCATCTGGGTCCGATCACTTATCTGGATACACTGATCCCAAGACCACTGCAGATGACATCAAGATGTTGACTTAAGGGTCATAAGTGAACTCCTGATCATTGATCGATTGATCGCCACTGTACGGTCTGTCCCTGATTTGGATTGTCTGGACACAGGTGGTATCAGAGCTCAATTTAGATCCCTAATTTCTCCACAAAGAAAACGTATGTGGCTAGCTTGTGTGCACTGTATGAGGTAGTTACATTCATGCCTTTCCAAATGTTGTACTTCAACTGGAAGTGATGTTTATTCATTTAGTATAAGTATTTATATAGTGCCAACAGTTTATGTATCGCTTTAAAATACTATACATTCACATTCGTCCCTGGCCTTAAGAAGTGTGCAGTCTAAAGGTGCCCATACACTGCACGATTCTCGTACGAGAATCGCGGGAAATACCGCAATCGTACGATAATCGTGCAGTGTATAGAAGGCGTGCGACCGTTTCTACTGTACGGTCGTACGACTTTTGTATTTTGAGCATGTTGGAAAACCAGCCAAGAATCGTACGATTTTCGGCTGGTTTTTAACATGATCGAGAGATCACAGCCGAACGGGCCGATGTGCGCATGCGCACACTGCCCGTTCAGCATTGCAATCATCAGAAGCCCGCCCTCAGGGGGGCGGGCTTGCGATGATCGTAAGTACGATCTGCCTGTCCAAGATGGGCAGATCGTACGTTTTTTTAAGTACTTTACAACCCTCGCAAGCCAAAAGTCTTGCGAGGGTTGTAGAGTGTATGGCCAGCTTTAGGTTCCTTTCTCACATGCACACACATGCTAGAGCCAAGGTTAACATAAATCCGTGAACTTACCAGCATATCTTCGAAGTGTGAGATAAAACACACACAAGCACAAGGAGAGCATGCAAACTCCATGCAGATAGTGTCCTGGCTGGGATTTGAACTGCATCCCAGCCTCTTCAGTCTCTTACAGAGAGACAGCTTATGGGGCTCCAACAAAAGTTACCATGAAAGCTGAGACATAAATTCATTTGTATACATTTTGAGTAACTATTGTCTGTTTTATTTTTTTTAAAACTTGTTTAGACTTTTCCTCTCATCTATGAAACTCAAAAAAAAAGAAATATTGGTATATTTTTGTATATGTACAAGAACAGGTTTCACAATTAACCATTTAGCTTATAGGTTGATAGACTGCTTTAGAAATCACATTTACTGTTGCACCTCATGCTGACACTAAATTACCCTCATATTTAGGATCTTACTTGGTGACCATTGTTTTGCTTTATATTGCAGAACATACGTTACAGATTATATTTCATACAGTCTAATTGTGAAAGTTTTTTTTGTTGTTTTTTTTTTAACAGAGACTTGCTCATTTATACGATACTCTGCATCGAGCTTACAGCAAAGTTACAGAGGTGATGCATACAGGCAAGAGACTTCTGGGGACTTATTTCAGAGTGGCCTTTTTCGGACAAGTAAGGATTATTCACCTTTTTTATCTAATTAATTACCTTGATGAAGATTTCTACTCATGAAGCATAACTGACACAATATCTGCACTGTTTGCACCCCAAGTCATTTTTGCAAGTGACATTAAAAAGGGAGTTGCATACAGTCGGATAATTGAGGCAAAGGTTTCTGAGGGAATGAAGAGGCTTTCACACACCTACAAATTAGCAGCTGTTCAGTCCCTCAGTGCTTCTCTCAACCAGATCAGATCATATCATTTGGGCTAAGCTGTGAAAACATGTAGCAGAGAATAAGTGCTTGGGTATCTTTGATATTGCTTAAAGCAAAGCAAACTTGTAATGAAATAAACATGTAGGCTGCCATTATTTACCTCCCCATTTGAAAATGCTAGTTGCTTGGCTTTCATGCTAATGTGTGTACTTGTTTTAGTTTGGTGACTCAGAAACTCTTGGAGCTGATTGGTCCGTATAACAGCCAAGAAACTAGCTTTTTTTCACAAGAGGTGAGAAAGTGCCCCTATTTCTCTTCTGTTCATTGAAGGACTCATTGAAGATCTGTAGATCGTAACAGGGCGACCTCTGATAGTGACCAACCCCTCGTTTGCTAACACAGCCTCATTCTCTCCAAATTGGACAAGTATCCCTGGTGCCTGGACAAGGAGATTCAATTAAGTTGGACGGCGAGGGTATTGTTGCAGTGGTGGCTTCAGTCTCCATTGCTGCTTTCCGGGAAGTCCTTTCTTCTGCTTTGTTGGACAATGATGGCGACGGATGCCAGCCTCACTAGCAGGGGCTGCCCGTCCCGTTATGATCTACAGATCTTTGCTGTGTCCTTCAATTAATGCAGAGAAACGGGTTTTATGGTGAGTACAAAAATCCAATTATTTCTCAGATGACATGTTTACTAAAATATCCATCTTTCCTAAAAGCATGAGTTAAATCAAGCAAAATACTTTGGGGATAATTAACAAAGAGTGACATAAAGTTAAAAAAGTCTCTATCTCTCTTCTAAACTATTATAAACTGAGAAAACGGAATTGTCTTCCCCTGGTTTACAAAGGAGACGCATCCCCTTTGTTAATTAGGAGGGATGTGCTCTGATTTCAGAGCTCCCCTGCAATGGAGGAGGAAGGAGCATTGCCTGCTTATATGTAGGCTCTGCCTGTAAAGTGTATGTTCATTCCATGGGCAGAGTTAGCCATGTGAGTGGTCTGCCAGAACTCTTGGTCAGCTCAAATGGTTAATCCTCATTTGCCCAGTGTTTTCAGTAAAGATGGACTTTGAAAATACTAAATATTGTCATCCTGATCAGATTATGTTCCAGGCCACTATGGCAGAAGTCTGGTTAGTAGTCTTAGGATCACACTTCTGTCAGGTATAGAAAGTTTGTTTTTGAGTATTCTTTAGGGAAGTGTTTTGACCATTTACGTTTCTCCTCTATTTCCTGTACTATCTTAAGGCAGCGGTAAGTCTTGTTGGATTTGGCAAAGAGGTTTACATTTGGTCTCTTTTCATGCTTTTGTGTGCTTTGCTGTTATAATGTTAGCAGGATTTTGCATTCCGTGCACGAACAGGTTGAGTCTTTTTCACTTCTCATCTGCCTAGTAAATTATTTCCATCTGCACATTTGCTGTGTGTGTAATGCATGAATTGCAAATTTGAATGGCTGTGATTTGGTGTGCCAGTTGTATCATGTGAAACCCTTAGCACCACAGCCATTATCTAGACTTCACACTCTGCTTAAAGTAAATATATGCTTCTCATTCTGATGCTGAAAAGGGTTTCATTTTTGGTACACTTTGTGCAGTTCTATCACTAAAGGCAATGTGACTGTCGTTTTGCTCTGCTTACTCCTCTCTCTTATGCTTTTATAGCAATACCAGTTTACAGACAGTGAAACAGATGTGGAGGTAATTCATGTAGAGTGGCTTACTCATAAGGCACTACAGTAACAGTAATCTCTGTTAAAGGGTTTGGTTTGATGTGGAATCTGTCCTCAATTTCATTTTTCACCGTGGCATCCTCTTGTGTTCATTACTGTCCATTTCACTTTTAAAACATTTCCACTTTTTTTGGATTCATTTAATCCTTTCCACCAGTTTCCAACTTCCCCCTTGTAGAATGAAGCTTATATCTTACCATGTGAATCAAGATATCTAGAATGATTTGCAGCCTTTTGCAGCCAAATTGGCACTGCTACTACAGACAAGAAACTCAGGGAACCTCCTTTAAAGCCTGTTGGTGCTGGCAGTTTTTAAATCCTACAGCTTTAAAGATAAGGCAACACAATAAAGGCTCCGAGATTAACGTGTGGAGTTTTTGGCATTTTGATAATTTATACAGTAGGGTCTATCCATATGTTTAAGGCTGGCTTTATTAAGAGAATATTCATTCAGTCCAGCAGAATGAAAGGTTTGTCTTTTGTAAGGAAATTAAGTCATGTACATACATGTGTGAGTTATAAAAGTCTGGCCAATTCAATTTTGGACAAAAATCCCTTTTATTGAAAAAATTAAATGTAAACATCATAAGTAAGATTATTTAATAATAACAGATAGTTGACAAGGAAGAGGTAAGGCACACAACAGGGTGTAAGGCCTATTTTACCAAAATGACCTGCTCAAAAGAGAAGACCGCAGAAAACAGAAGGGCTACAAATGATATGCTATATCCATAATATATGAAAAAAAATTAAATCATGGGATTAACTGCATTGTCACTGTCATTGGCCACTAACGTTATAATGCCAAGTTATCTCTGTGAGGAGAGGTCGGCAGGTTCACAGGTTCACACTTTATTTTTCTTTTATTTCTCAGTTGTCGTGTGTAGGGTCTCATGGTGTTTTCCATTGTGTGCAAAGAGTTTACAGTTTTGTCATCCTTGTTTTCTAACTGTCATACTTGAAAAAATTTTGTAGCATAAGAAATCTAATGCAGATGAATTTTGCAGGGTTTCTTTGAAGAAGAAGATGGGAAGGAATATATTTACAAGGAGCCAAAGCTGACCCCACTGTCTGAGATCTCCCAACGCCTACTCAAGCTGTACTCAGACAAATTTGGTGCTGAAAATGTGAAAATGATACAGGATTCTGGCAAGGTATGACCATGGACTGTAATGACATATTTCAGTTGAATGATATATAATACAATCTTTTATAAAGCATAACTAGATGGGCAATTTATTGATTTATATCTTGTACTTAAGATTATCAAGGGGATTTCTTGGAAAACGTGAAGGAACTCTATGTATTTCCATGAAAGGTTTGTTTTATTTCTCCCAGCTGTGTTCTGTAAAACACTATTTTACTGAGCAGTTCTCTACAAAAGTAGAAGCAGCACTGCACGTACTGTAAGTGCAAATGAGGCAGCGCCACAGCAGTGTTTCAGAGCATAGCACTTTTATCAAGCTGAAAGGCTTTTGTGAGTTGAGCTGGCCTTTATGCTTTTCCTGTCAGACAAGTGCCTTACCTGGAACCCATTGGACTGTTTGTGCGCAGCTAGCCTGGAATGTGACCTTCAGGCACTTGGTGCTTTCCAGACAATGAACACTGGAAAAAGTTACCCGCAGAGCAGTTTCCAGGTGCACAGACATAGTATTGCCTCAGCACTTTCTGAGGTCTGGTGAGTAAGGCGTTCGGGTGGGCACTGGGAGCTATCTCGTTATTTAGACCACTGAACACCTTCAAATGTCCTGCTTTCTATTGATTTCACCTCAGAAAGGGATAATGTTGAGGGATTGAGCGTTAATGTCATCTGCTGTATTGACTGTCTGCATCTCTTTTCCGCTATTCAGCATTGAGGAAGCACCTTTCTGCTGCTGCTCCTACTTGCAAGAGCGATGTGGAACTCTAAACATCGATCCCTTATAAAAATTAATATATCCATCTGCAATAACTTTTCACTATACAGTGCTATGTGATAAATATCCTGAATCTAGCAATATAAATACATATATATGAAAGTGTCAATTCTTCACTGTGCCAAAAAGTCAAAAATAACTACAATCTTTTGTGATATCAAGTGTCACTTTCCACAAGACCACACTTCAACGCAATGTATCTTCTGTGCTGTGATTTCCCCCAAAACAAATCTGTGGTGCTCTTTAGTTTTAACTCTTTCCCTGCCAGCGACGTAAGGCATACGGCGGAACAAAACTGTTCCCAAATGGCCAGGTCAGTATGCCTTACTGCGGTGGCATTTACAGTTCTGCTTTAAGCTCATGGTCGCTTTAGCGACCCTTAACTTATATCGGAACTGTTCCCTGGACGGTCCCCATTAAATGAATAGCTGTCATCAGCGCCTGACAAGCCACTGATGACAGCTATTAACAAAAATTCCGGGCAGCTCCCCGCTGGCACTGCTGCCACCGGCATGTTCAGCCTCTCCTCCAGGCAGGGACCTGTGTCTTCATGGATCCCCGCTGCTCTCCCCCGCTTGTATGGGCTGAGGCAGCGGGGATCCGAATAGAAATGGCCGGTGGAGGAGCTAGTCGCTCGATCACGGTGATCGAGCAGCATAAGAGCAGCCCAGTGGGGAGGAGAGAGCAGCCGCAGTCATCCTGTATGTTTCTGGATGACAGTGGCGGTGTGCATGGCCGAGTGGAGGATCGGTAAGTATTAGTGACATTTACCGATCCTCTGTGAGAAGGACAAACACTACAAATTTAGTAGCACCATCTTTTTTATTCCACCGGGCCTGTGCTTTCACTGACTGAAAACATCCTTGCAGGATGTTTGTACCTCTGAAGCGCCTCTTAGTCTTGTACCTGAGGATTTTGTTAAAAGTGAGCTGCTTCCTCTGGATCTGGCAGTATCCCACCTTAACAAAGTGGATACCATCCCGGTGGAAGATACACCTGTTTTTAAGTACACCACTGACAAGTGACTGGAGGTCCTTTCTAGAGCTATGTTCTCACTGGCTGGTTCTCACTAGTGTATGCTGGGGTAGGAGGGGTTATCCTCTGGTGGCCTATAATTTCTAAGTTTACCAGTGTCCAATCCTCTTGTAGGTGGCTGGCCGGACAGTATATGACTCCCTCTGTGTCTCAATTGAAAAGGATTTAATGGTGAATTGCAAAAATCCTATTTTCCTTGTTGAAGTAGATAGTTTAAAATAGAATTATGGCCCAAGCTTTTTTTGCCATAGTTCTCTTGACGGCACAGAGCCGGGGTGCACCTGAGACAGATCCCAACAATACTGACACCCCGCTACCTGATTGACAGCTGGCTCTGCCTCTGTAGAGGGAGAGCTAGCAGTTCACGCCCCCTCCCCCATCCATCCCTCCAGTCAGTGCTGGGGGATCAGAGAGAGGGGAGGGGGGAATCCCTCCGGGGAGCAGTGACTGACGCTTGCTGCTCTCTGAAGGGAGATCATCGGGAACTTAACGATTCAACGGTATGTTTTCGGTCAGCTCTTGATCAATAGAGCCGACGTGACAGCTTCAGTGTCGCACTTTGGCTCTAATTATGGGGACAAATGCATTTCACTCTTCTCATAATTCTCCTTTAACCTAACATTTTAAAAATTCTGGCACCTGTCACACAAACTGGCTGAATATTTTTCCCATTAACTTCTTGTTTTCTTCCCTTTTATAAAGGTGAACCCGAAAGACTTGGACTCCAAATATGCCTACATCCAAGTCACACATGTCACGCCTTACTTTGAAGACAAGGAATTGCAGGAAAGGAAAACAGAGTTTGAAAAGAGTCACAATATTCGCCGCTTTGTTTTTGAGATGCCATTTACCCTCTCTGGCAAGAGGCAGGGTGGGGTCGAGGAGCAATGGAAACGCCGCACTATACTTACTGGTAAGTATACATTATACTGTACTAGCAAAAGTTTCTTGGCTGGCAGTATATGCATATGAAACAGTGTGGCGGGTAGTGTGTGCAGAAAAGGAGTGGAGTGCATATTACAGGGAGTGTTATGTGCAGGAGAGGAGTGGGGTGGGTATGACACGGGGCATAATAATGTACAAGAGAGAAATGTGAAGGGTATGACAGGAGGCACTATGTGTAGGAGTGGGTGGGAAGGGTATGACAGTGGGCAGTATTTGTACTAGAGAAGTATGGAAGTATGACCCTGTCCTAGTACGGAAGTATGACAGGGAGCAGTATGTGCAGGGGAGGAGTTTGAGTATGACAGTCGGTAGTGTGTGCAGTAGGGGAGTCTGGAGGTATGACAGTGTGAAGTATGTGCAAGAGAATAGTGTGGAGGGTAAGGGCGCAGGAAGAACAGTTAACCTTTTGATTCCCAAATGGTGGTTACTGATCTTTCCATAATTAACAACAAAATCACAAAAATATGGTCATAGCCATATAGGTAAATGACGGGTGTGAAGAAAAGTGCATTCTGTGTTTGGAACCTATTGCTACTTATTACTTCCCATATAGACATTGATCCGCATTCATCACTGTCTACACAGCTTCCACTAAGAGCCACAAAGGGCTAAATCTCCACTGTCGCGCCACTTTGGGGTTGGCCACCTTAAGAGTGACAGTAAGGATAGAATGGCCTGATAGCGTTTCCGGCATATGTATTGTCCTCAGTGTTGGAGGTCCCTGTGTCCCCAGTGGTGAGCACATCATCAACACGAGACATAACTCCTGTAGGTTTTAATTTGATATGAATAGGCTAGGTGGGCTTTGTATTTCCAGCACCAGATACAGTACAAGTTAGGGAAGGCATTATCCCACTCTACCAAGAGTTTAGATTAAAGTTGGAGTGGTTGTAGTCAGCCTAATTAGGGATCAATGGTTAAGTTAAAGTCCCCAAACTGGAGGGGTAGGATTGAGTGGAAGACAAAAATGTCTGAATGTATCTTACTAGATCTCTATCTATAAGTGGTGGATTGTAGATTGCTACAATCATGAAAGGCTTGGTATAAATGTTACAGTACATGATATCATAGCAGCCATTGTAATAAGTAAAGACTGTTAAGCATTCAAAAGGCAGATTTTTGTGAACTAAAATTGATCCCCCTCTCTAGTACAAAGAGTAGAAGAAAGTCCTAAGCCATAGTCTTTATAAAGCTAGAATTCTTTGGCTCGAGAAATGGGTCACCTGTAAGCAAATGATCTTTGATTACAGGCTTTTCAAGTAGGTAAACATGTAGACCCATTTGCATTAAAATTGAGGACCCTAACATTCCACAATACATTATTTACCTTCTCCATTTTTATGCACATAAAAATGGAGTAGACACATGCACACTGCAGTATTTAAACTGTAACAAACCCTTGCATTACTCTGGGAATGGGTCTATTCCTGTTAACGTAAGAAAATTATATGGCAAAAGCCAGGGAACATGGTGTAAACGGTTCCAGCAACATAATCAAGAGTGGTAGTATAGGTGAAGTACAGACACTTTACACCAGGCACTCATAATGAGGCAGGTGCTTCTGTAGCAACTTACCCATCATAAAGAAAACTTTTGCTTCAAGACGTAAAGAGAGATCTGTCATCCCGGATTGTGCCTTCCAAAAGAAAGGTGCTCAGTAAGAATATTCAACCATCTGAAGAATTCCTCTGTGTGTCTGTATAGAAATGAGCCTTAGCCTTGTACCCTCCCAGTGGACTCTCAGGCGGGCTGTAAAATGCATAGATCAATAGTTTTGCGCCCCTAAGGCGTAGTAGTAATTGATATCTAATTTTTGAAGATGACATCTCTATAACTGAGAAGTTTCATGATAATGGGTCTGGGCCAGGATACATGTGGAGGAGGTTGTGCAGGGCCCCTATGGGCATATTCCACTACAAAGGAGATAAACCAGTTTTTAAAGAACTGTAGGATTTCTCAGTTGAATCCCACTATTTGGATATCATTTCTCCTGAGACACCCCCCGAGACCCAGCATCTTCTGGTCTAGCCTCCGCTGCAATGCTTCTCCTTTCCATATTAGTGACCTGATTCCATACAGGAAGGAGTGTGTCCTTTAAATCACTTACTCTTCATTCTGCCTCTGGGGTACACTCCCGCATGAGCGGCATATCTTGTCTGCAACCTTGTAGATTAGAGAGGAGTGACAAAGTTCTATTGCCTTTAGGATCTCCGACATGGTCATTTCTGCAGAATGTTCTGGTATAGTGGAGCGAGAGGGAGGGTTAGTTGTGAACTAAAATTGATACCCCTCTTGAGTACGAAGAGTAGAAGACAGTATTAAGCCAATGTCTTTATCAAGCTAGATTTGTTTGGCTCAAGAGATTAGTAGTAGGAGACAGAGTTGCTGAATTACTACTGCAGCATGGTCTGCACAGTCATGTTGGGATTCCCCTGCTGGGGAGAATATATCTGGCATACATGGACTGCTGTTCTTATCTATAGCAGCTACCTGCTGAGCCACAGGCAGGAGGTTCTTTCCAGGCAGAGAGTGGTTAAGGTGTTGCCAAGTGCAGCCACCTGAGCTGTCACTAAGCAGCTACATCTCTTCCATGAGGACAACTGCCATATGTTCAGCCGTGATCCTGGGCCATTTCCTACGTAGGCCACTATGCCTGCTTTCATGTCGGGGTTTTTTAACTCCCAGCTGACTTTTGTTCCTTATCTGGTCTGGGAATGCTAGAATAATACACCACAGGTTGAGGACAGCACTCACTGGATCAGTGCTGCACAGATCGTGCACAGGATGAGTCAGGATAAGGGTGGCAGTGATGGAGCGGCTTGAAACATCGCTGTCTTGTCCCCCACTGATTACCTAGTTGCCCCAGTTTGTGACTCCTAAAGTAGTGAAGCTAGAATTAGGAACACAGCCTGAACTGTCAGCTGTGACAGCTCCTTTTAACATAGAATGATTGTTTCTCCTCTGCAGCTTTACACAGTTTCCCTTATGTGAAGAAGCGAATTCCTGTGATGTATCAGCACCACACTGATCTCAACCCCATAGAAGTAGCCATTGATGAAATGAGTAAGAAGGTAGCTGAACTACGTCAGCTTTGCTCTCCTTCGGAAGTGGATATGATCAAATTACAATTAAAACTTCAAGGCAGTGTCAGCGTACAGGTGAGTTTCTTTGTGTCGGTTTATTTATCTGTTATTGCATTTTATTTCATCCATGACCATATTTGGGTAATGATGTCAACCAGCACTACTGCCCCTTTGTTGACATTCAGCGGTTGGCCAGGGAATCTCCTGGCCAGCAGCTGGATGGAGCTGGGGATGAGTCATTGGTTGCTAGGAAGCTGTTGACTCCATAGTCAAAAGCCTCCTTGCAAACTGTGGTGCTGACAGTGGATGGAGCCTTATGGAGAAGCTGATGGAGTAGTTCCCCATCTGGTCCTCTATGTTAATGATTAGCAGCAGGCAGTGGGCTGATACCATACCTAATAGCAGGCTCTATATTGGCTATGGAATCCACCCATTGCCTGCTGTTAATCAACAGGGTAGCGGACCTGATGGGGAACTAGTTCATCAACTCCTCCATCAGGCTACGGCCACCCACTAGTAAAATACTTTGGCTGCATCACCACTGTGTGACAGGTGTAGTGGCACAGAGGATAGAGTGTCTGGTATAGATACTCTGTCCTCAATGCGATTCTACACCACAGATGGCAGGGCTTTCACCAAATTCGTATGTCTGTCAGACACTATATGAATTGCAGGGATTATCTTTTGTGATTTAACACTAATTTTGTTGTAAATGTAGATATTTTGTTTTCAATGGTGTGGCTTTTTCTCTCCAGGTAAATGCTGGACCCTTAGCATATGCAAGAGCTTTCTTGGATGATACCAACACAAAAAAATATGCAGACAACAAAATAAAACAATTAAAAGAGGTGTTCAGGTAATTGCTTTGTTTTTTACACAGATTGTGTTTTCTGTTAATCTCTAGCCCTTGATTGGTGAATGTTCAGAAAGGTTCCACACCTATGAAAATAGAGTCCTTTGTAGGCAAATTAGACATATTTGTAGGAGTGTGTTTATTGATTAAGAGGTGATCGGGAATGTAGAATATAAAAATATCCAAGAATTTGAATATCATTTATGGGAAGGACACCTAGATGCTACCTAGATCTTTCACCTGGAGAAAAGATTTAACCACAAAGGGTGCAGGAGCTTCTTTTCAGTTAGAGCGGTTACATTTTGGAGCTCTCTGCCACAAGCAGCGGTATCAGCAGAGAGTATTGATTCACTAAAAAATAAATTAGATACCGTCTTCAGAGATGGTAACATACAGGGGTACTGGTACTCTTAAAAACTAGACCACACAGGGACTCGCACACACACAGACACACAAACATTGAACTTGGTGAACCTGTGTCAGCCTCAAATACTATATAACCTCAGGACACACAGATTTACAGATCTTTTTTGGGTTGTTGACTTAGCTTTTTAGGTGCTATAAAAGTGTTTTTCCTCCAGCAAAGGTCCTTCAAAAGAAAATAATTTTGGTATTATTTGAAATACCTTTTTATCATTGTAGGCAATTTGTTGAAGCATGTGGCCAGGCCTTATGTGTAAATGAAAGACTTATAAAGGAAAACCAATTTGAATATCAAGAAGAGATGAAAGCAAACTACAGAGAGATGGTGAAAGATCTGTCTGAAATCATGCATGAGCAGGTATGTAATGAAGACATTTGAGCATCTGGGATACTCTGCATTAGTGGTAGGCAAACACAAGCCCTCTGGCTGTGGTGAAACTACAAATCCCATCATGGATCTGCCTTTGGGATTCATACCTACGGCTGTCAGAGTTTTACAATGCCTAATGGGATTTATAGTTGCACCACAGCTCGAGGGCCGCAGTTTGCCTACCCCTGCTCTTTATGGAATGAACGCCCTTTTTATGTTAAGCTATGTAGTCAGAGGTTTTGGATAACAACAGGGTTCATTTATCGAAGGATCCTTAATGAGAAATGTCTTTTAACCCCATAGCAACCATTCAGTGTCAGTTTATTGTAAAGTGTAGATGACAACATTTACAGATGACATTATATTTATCTAGGTCAGTACTGACTATTCTAATTGTAGATCCAATTATAAGACGCAATTTGGCTTATTTATACTGTCTGATGCAATTTACTTTCCTTTTCACCACAACAAATCACATTTTAGAATTCAAGCTAAATACATAGATTAAATTAGGGATGCACCGATACCATTTCTTCTGAGTACAAGTACCTATACAATGTGACAGTTTGTCTAAAACAATATGGAATGGTTTTAGGACAGTGGTGGAGCGCAAGGGTCCAGTCACAGCTGCAAACACTGCGATCCTGATAGTTCTGCCACTGTCTCCAAGCTGTAGAAGGACTGCAAATCCCAGCAATACATGATACAGCAATGCAGAATACCACCAGCTAAGAGGACTACATATCTCAGCAATATGTTATACAGCAATGCCAAATGGCAACCGGCTATAGAGGAATGCAAATCCCAGGATTGCAGAATACCATCTGCTGTAGGGGACTGCAAATCCTAGCAATACATTTGACAGCAATGCAGATTAATATGAAGGTACATACTCTGTGCTGCTCCGGGGTACCAGCCTGATGTCTTAAGCGTGCGTGGTCTCACCAGGGGTCAGGAGGGTCTCGTGGGCGGGTGGCAGGTGTTGGTGTTCACCAGGAAGGAGATGTGCAGCCGGTGCTGTGAACAGAGACTCTATGGTTCACAGCAAGGCCGACGAGGCCCCTAGCAAGCTTGGGACCTCGGGCAGATGCTTCAGTTTAAAAATGTTAAGTGTCGGTATTGGCGTTTATTATAGAGGCTTTTTCTCTAGTACAAGTACTCATGAAAATGTCCAGTATCGGTGCATCCGTAGATTAAATACATATTTTGAAGCTGTTTAACCTCCCAAGCGATTGTATTTTTCATCTAGTCCTGAGATTTGCACAGCTCTGCCACACAGTACAGCACTGTCTGGCAGGGCGCAAGACTTGTTTTTTCTCTACTGCTGAATAACACATACAGGTCATGTCCCTCCCCTAGCCTGTGACTGAGCAGTGAAAGGAAAAACAGTAGACTGATGAGCTCATCTCTCTGTCCCTCTGCTCTTTTCTCCTGTCAACATGGTCTTTGAGCACTGCAACACATCTGATTGGCTCCTTATGCTGCTTCTTTCTCTCCCACTCTCTGTGCTCTGCTGCGCAGTGGATAACAAGATGCTGATACCAAGTACATTTCAGGTACTTACACTGCTTGCATTTAAAACATGCATTTGATGAGGTATTACTGAACACTGAGTTGCATTAATTTGTGACTTTCATACCTCCTGGGAGTTCAGCTTTAAACTGTATTGCTGAGGAGCAAAAGCCTGCTCTTTTTTCAGACATGTTGATAAGTATGGAAAGAATTCCTTATTTACCAAACCGAGTTATTAAGAACTATGTCTTTATAGCTGTAATCCAGGGCACAAAAATCTTCATTTAAATATATTCCTCATTTGTCACAAAGGACATAAATCCACTTTGTGTTTACCTTGTAAAAGTAGATGTGACATCATCACTGTACTGTATATATCCTGTGCACAGAGCAGAGCTGTGTGAGGGATCCAGCAGGTCCAGCCACTACAGGCTGCCTGCAGAAAACTACATGAGGGGGCGGATACAAGACCAGTCACCCTGCACAAGTAGAGAGAGCGACAGAGAGTGGTCTATTACAGGAAGCTCCTGTGTAAAAGCACCGTTTCCTGCTTAATAATTGCACAGATCTGGAATACATTCACAAAGCACACCAAGATTCAAGTGAGCATACACATACCTCTAGTATTAAGTAGACAATATTTTCTTATCCCGGAGTTCAGCTTTAAGTCTCACTGCAATATTCTAATTGAACCCTGCATCAATGGAGATTGGAATTTGAATCTCATAGGTGGCTGTGGGATGGTATTAATTATATTTGGTGAAGGACCTCTGATAAATATGGCTTTGTTTGTTTTACCCCCTGCTTTAAATAAAGAAGAATTAATTTATATAGCCCCGAGATATAAAAACGAGCTTCACAGAATTTGCAGAACCTTTCATATCAGTGACTGTTCCTAAAGGCTCTAAAAATGTCCCTACCAAACATGTATCCACTACCATTGGATTGTGGAAGGAAATCCTCGGAAATGTCTTTTATACATTGAAATCTATAGTGTCTGTGTATCTTTTAACACATACAATTGTTTGCTTAAATATCTGAGCACCTTGTGTCCCTAGGGTCCTGTCCTGTGATACAGAATAGGATGTTGTGTCACAGAGTAACCATAACTGGATGTTTCTCTTTTTCTTTCCTTGTGCACACATAAGCAGATGGGATGGTAATGAAGCTTGTTGTTCTGTTTTGTTTTGATCTGTGCATGTTTGCTGGTCTATTTGCTTGAGGTGGTTTTGAATTCATGGGGTGTTTTATGGCTTTGGGCTATTTGCTGTAGGAAAATTGTGGAAAAACCTTCTTGTGTTGAACAAGACTCCACTTATTTTGAATAGACAAGGGTGCATCCATGAATAAAAGCATGCTGCTGTAAAGAAAGGCGTAACACAGTCACTGTAACCGCCAAGAATAGACCAAGCTCACAATTGTTCCAATGCTGAGAAATACCTTTTACGAGCCCAAGCCCCTTGTATTGGGTTAGCGAATCAGTGTACAGATTTAAAGCCATGTGTCTTGACTTTTGATTTGTTTTTCATTTCAAGAAACGGTGTGAAAGTCCAGGAAGAAATCTGTTGTTGTTTGTGGGGGGTTTTATTGCACTTAGTAGGTGCTCAGTTGATTGATTGAAGTTTTGATTCCTCTTCTTTTTGTGTCCTGAAGATTTGGTGTGGAGAAGAGAAGATCAGTGTTATGCCGAACTCGCTTCACATCTTCAATGCCATAAGTGGAACTCCAACAAGCACAACCGTCCACGGAATGACCAACTCCTCCTCCATTGCATGATCGTCCTTGTTCATTTCACACCAATGCCTCGCACATGGCTATCTCAGGATGCTTTGAAGAGCCCATTGTCTACTATGAATGGATGGCCATCACCACTACAAATGATGTTTAGCCAATTTCTATGGTTGTTGTAATATGGCTGAGTATGGTTATTACAGGAGCCATAAAACCATTTGTTTTGTTTTCCTGCGTTACATTTGGCAATACTTAATATTTTTTCAAAATGTCAAGAGGAAAAAAGTCTATGAAAAGTATTGTAATAAATATTTTTATGCTAGCTAGGGCCCTGCTTTAGGGTAGTCACAAGGGATAGCACAGTAGGTCTTAAAGGAGCAGTTTCAAGGAATGTATAGTATATTCTATAAAATAGGACACTAAAGTTTACATATTAGCTTTGAAACCAAGCACAGCCAGTCTGCAAGTCTTCTCACAAGTTAAATTCAGTTTTTTGCCCATTCCTGTGCTGTTTCTGTTTTAAATACAGAATATATTAAGTTTATTTTATTGCTCAACTGGAAATAAGGTTCTTTTACCATATGTACATGAAATCTAGTTTAGGAACACTGAATGCTTGCTAAGGATTGTATTTCCTTGTTTTTATGAGGTCTTTTTCAGTCTGTGATCTTCTAAATTCAGCTGATAAAGAACACACATGAAACCATAACACTTTCACCTCTTCACACATTCACACAGCTTTTACAAGTCCGTCCTGAAAGATGTTACTGAGTAGTGAGAATGTATATATTGTTAATTGACACAGATCATTTTTTTTCTGTACATAAACGTGTTACATTTCTATGCATTTTTTAATGTTCATGCTGAAAACTTTTATTGTGACAAATGTGTTTTATTAATTTTACCTGCTATCTATTTTTGTCCTTACAGTTTATTCTTGTACATAAACGAGTGCAATACAAAGATGTATACAGTCTTTGCTATGTTAGGTTTATACACTGTTTAAAGAAAACGTTTTTCTTTTTGCCAAAGCAAAGGTTATGTATGTAATGGTGGTTATGAATACTGTGGTAAATGGTGGTGTTATTTAAAGCTTTGATCATACTGTTCTTTCAGAATATTAATTTAGTAATTTTATATTTGGGAAGGGGTGGATAAAAAGTTTTTAATTTTATTTAACTGGAAACACAGTCCTGCTGTAATTAACATTGTGTATTACATATGTATTAAAGGAAACTGCTAATTTCTGTGTTTCATTTTGCTTTCGGCAAGATTGCTATGTTGTGTGTTCATGTTCTAGATCAGGGGTCAGCAACCTTTTACACACCAAGTGCCATTTTTGAAACCATGGTACAACCGAGTGCCAGTGAACAATAGCACGCTTTAGTGTTAGTTACAGTTACATTTTAAGGCTGGTACATGAGGGATCCTCCAGGCAGGTGCTTTTGCGCAGACTAAGTTGAGGGCCTCCTCAGCGTGCCTCTGCCGCTCAGTCACGTGAGGGAGGTGGGCGGGCCAGGAATGTAATTGACAGCCGGCTCGAGCTGTCAACTACAAATGATCAAGAATAGTGTTGCGTGCCAGCTGTCAAGGCCTCGCGTGCCAGGCTGGGCACGCGTGCTGGGGGTTGCTGACCCCTGTTCTAGATAGTACAGAAAGACCTTATTAAACTACGTGCAAATTTAGGTTAAAAACAACAGATTGTGTAGCATACATTTGATAATACATGTCAAGCCACGCTGGATGGATTTGCTGGGAATTTTCCCTCTTCCCTTTTCATTCATCCTAGAAAAATGTTTCTACGTTTGTGTCTAGCTCTATAGGACAGACATCTCCCCCAAGTCATAAGGAGATCTCTTTGTGAGTCAGTCTTTTCATTCAGACTTTCGCTGCACTTCTATAGAGTATATGAAGCCCTTATGTCCGGAAAAGAAACGGAACACTACACCTGTAAATCTTCCAGCCTGTCTACTTACACTATATAGCGTTGGCAGAGTCATTCATATTCACACGATTTCCATTGATTACTCAAGTTTTGCTTCCGGATCCCCCTGCCTTTGCTTTTCCTATCTAACACTCCGAAGGTTCTGTTCAAGAAAGCAACTCCCCTGCTCAGTGTTTACTGTGTCCTCTTCAGCTGGCTCCCAGTCTGTATGACCAACAGTAGAAGCAGCCCCTGGCACCAACACTGGGCCCCTCTTGCTAGCAGGGCAGATCTTCAAAGGTATAGAAGTGGTACAGTCTTTGGCTCTACAGTCCAGCAGAGGTTACAGCACTGCAGATGATCACGATCTTCTGACCTTCTGGTTGTTGCAGGTGTGGAGGCAGCTCTGCTGGTCACAGGAAGTTTGTTCTCTATCACAACGTGGAACAGACCCTCAAAACAAGTATTGTCCCTGGCAAACGGAGACAAATGGTAACTAAAGAGCACTTTTTTCGTGTGACAAATCTGCTTTTAGATTTTGAGCACTAATGCACCATGTCCACTTTATGTGATTTATTTTTATTTTTTCCCCAAGTATATCACATTTTCTATAGACAGTCACATGCCAGCTCTATACCGAGAACTGAGCAATCATGTAATCGCCAATCGCTCAGCTCATGGTCGTCTTCCTGCTTCCCGCAAGAATTCCCACCGCCCTTCTCTTTTCCTGTAGTGCTCACGGGGGGCACACAGCTGAATCTGCCTCTAGAGAGCTGGTAGCCACCTGTGTGGATCCCAACACTATTGTTGGAATTCCTGCCGCCTGGGGTTCGGCTCTGTACTGTCAGCATATAAGTGGGCAGTAGCCAGCTACATGCTGACTTTGGGTCACAGAAGTACATTGGTAGAAAAAGGAGAAAAGCCTAAAAAAGTTTGGTTTTACTTCTCTTTTAAGACATAGCTGACCACAAAGGATTTAGGGAGTGTCTTCACCTTCCTCTAGATCCACAGAGTACACCTCAGGAAACCTTGCATATTACAACTTATTTGGGACTCCCCAAGGGCTAAACTGTGAGTCTTGGTAATTTATTACAGAAGTTATGAAATTGTTTTCAATTATGTTTTGCTTATTGCTTAATAAAGATAATGATGTTGAAAATGATATCCATATAAGCCTTATATTATTCTACATTACATACACAAAAATGTCTTAAGGCTTTCAAATTGGTGCCAGTCCAGCACAGTTGTTTGGGTCTGCATGGAAGAGGGTTATTCCAGATTAATTTTTTTTATTTTGAAGCTGTAAAATCCTGCCTAAAACCAGATGCCGCTAGATACCTTCATTATTTTAAGAAGCCAGAATAGCCTCTCCTGTGCCCATATCTGATCTAATTTCATATAGTTACTGGGGCCTGATTTGTTATATGACTTTATTGCTAAGCCCTGCCAACTGTCGGTTCACACCCAATTACTATGTAGTCACATGACAGAATTTTTTATACTCCACCCATGTTGAGGAACCTAGAAAAGACCATTGCTTTTCAATGTATATGTAAACATTGATTGGATCATTGTGGCACAACTTACATTGATCTTCATGTGGACTTTCAGTTAATGTGTATACAAATGAGTCTCTTTTATTGTGACTTGTTTTTATATCCAAGTTGTAATAAAATATGTTTTAACATTTTTATGACTACTGAGTGAGAATCAAGTATCTTTAAAAAAAAAAAAATTCCCAAGGCTTTGCATACCTGGGTGGAGTATAAAAAAAATTATGTTGTGACTACTCACTTCTTAATAAGACTGTCTCCATGGCCAGTAACAGCACTGTCATTGGAAAGGGGATGGCTGTTGGTGGACCTTAGAAAGGAAGTGAGGGAAAATTAATGAAACTCATTGAAAGTCAGAGGAGCACATAGGAAGCATTTCTATTGGTTAATAATTGTAGCAAACTTCTTGTACAGCTTGTTACTCAGGATTTTAGAATTTTACATAGGAAAACACTTGAAAAGCAGCATTTCTATCACTAGGATTTTTGGCATTACGTGCAATTCAAAGCAGAAGTTTGTCTGCTGCTTCATTGCAGTGTGGCTCATGCGCAGGGCACTGAAACCATAAACACTAAGCATTGGAATGGTCCTGCAATGACACATTTAACCTTTGATAGGTCTGTCTACAAGATGCGGTGAGTTAGTTTAAGTGGACTCCTCATTTGACAGCACTGATTGGTCCAGAGCTGCATATGGAGTCACATGCGCCTTCATACCCAGAAGTACCAGGCATTTTTCTTTGTTGAATGAACTGACTGGCATTGGAGTGAAGGAAATTAAATTGTGTGTATTTCCACTTTTGCAGGGATAACAAGTTCCTATTCACATAACATTACCTAAACATGTAAGCAATTTATCAATATTTGCAAGTGGCTTTACTTGCTTACAAATCCCACCTAACTTCCCCCTGTGGAGATGGCTGTGGAAAGTTATGTTTACTAATTAAGCCTGTCTGTACTGTGCTGGCAAATCACATTATCAGTTGTAAACTAGATTTAAACACTGTCCTAATAAAGGTTAGACTTACAGGGTTAATAACAAAAGGAGGAAGAGTTTGGAGAAGGCAGGAGAAGTAAACAATCTAGGACAACATAGCTGAACTGCAAAGTGAGCTGAATTGAGGAATTTTTCCAAATCAGCTACGTTGCCCTAGATCAGGGGTGCCCATTAGGTAGATTGATCTTACCAGCAGCTCTCGAATCTGATGCTAGATCACGAAGGGTGTGAATGGCGGCCCCTTCATTCCATTTTGGTATATTTATTTAGCTGTGCACACATGATTACTTATTAGCCTGAGTCTGCTGAGCCAAGTTCCCTGACCCCTTTCTGGTGGATACTGGTGGTTGAAGTGCTGTGTATTATGTCAAAGAATATTAGTTTACACAGCCTGTTGCAACATACAGCAAGGAGAGACAGCCAGGAAAGAGAGAGAGGAGAGAAAATGAGGAATGACAGCCAGGAGAGAGAGAGGAGAGAGCCAGGAGGATGAGCAAGGGGAGAGATCCAGGAGAGAGAGAGCGAAGGAGGTTTTTTTTTTCGTTGGTAGATCTCATGTAGCTCGCCATTTGAAAAGTAGATCTTAACACAAAAATTGTGGGCACCCCTGCCCTAGATTGTTTACTTCCCCTGCCTTCTCCAAACTCTTCACCCTTCTGTGAATAACCCTGCTAGAAGCTTTGTATGGTAATGAAAGGAAGTTCTCTCTGTACCTCTACTTTAACTTCAAACTGTTCAGGCGTGGCCGCGATGTGAGCCTGAGCACACGTTTTGTGAAGCTCCGTTGCCTCCGCTCGTAATATCCTGCTATTCTCCTGCCTACCGCACTATATGGCAGTACTCGGTCCCCTATCCTGTACAGGACTCACCCGGGAGCAGATCTATGTCCGCCAATTTCCGCAGACGTGCCGCTTCACTGAGGAAATCCACCCGGAAAGGAAAGGGCTCAGGTTCAGGGAAGACCGGCGCCATCTTGGATTCCCCTGTGCTTGTTCCTGGGCCTCTCCTGCCGCTGCTGGACGTGGAGGGGGTGAGTGAGGAGCCATCACGCATCCCTAATTCTGGGGGCACGTAGTTGCAACCTCCGGGGGGAGCGGGGACCTCCGCGATCCTGGCGGCAATAGAGGGGTGCCAGGTTACCCTTACAGCTAAGATTGATCACTTGGCTGCAGAATGCACCTTGATCCGCCATGACCTAGATAAAATCCGCACGCGCCTCACTACAGCTGAAACGAGGGTGTCGCATGTGGAGGACGCAGTACAGGGACATACTGATGCTGAAAACCACATGCGGCGGAATAATGTGCGCATTGTTGGTGTCCCAGAGGGTACAGATACAGTTCAATTTGCTGAACACCTGTCCAAAAGAGTCCTGGCTATGGACACATTGCCCACTACTTTCGTGGTGGAAAGTGTCTCCTGAATTACAGAGACCGGGACAGGATCCTGGCTACGGCTTGTAAGTCCCCTGACCTGTGCTGTGGAAATGCGCAACTCCGGTTCTTCTCTGCAGAAATCCAGAAACGCAGGAGGTCGTTCGTGGACGTGAGACGCAGGCTCCGGGAGAAGGGAATACAGTATGGCATGTTCTATCCGAGTAGACTCCGTATCCAGCATTGGGGCGAAGTTCATTTCTTTGACACCCCAGCTCAGGCGGGGGATTGGCTGGATGCATTGCGATAGAGGAGATCCATTCTGTCTGGCTCGCTTCCCTGGTCCACCCGCTTCACCTACCTCTGTGACTGACCGGTAAGCCCAACTTGCCTTTCTACATGTCGGGAGTCCATTATGGGAGGACCGGGGAGTGAAGCTGCAACGTACAGGCCTCCTACTGCTAATCCCATCAGGGCCCAGAAGCTGCCTTACATCTTATGCGGATGGCATAGCTTCCATAAGGAGGCAACAAATTCTTCACCACACCTGGAACTGGCTGTTTTTTAGTTTAGCCCGTCACCTTTTTCTTTTCATTATTTTTGGGGAGGTTTTTTTTTCCCTACACTGGTACACTTCTAACTGGGGGTGCTCTGACAATTAGTCGGGGGTTTGGGTCTAAGCTTCTAGTGGGTTGCAATTGTATTGTTGTATTTTTTTACTAGAAAGCAAGGGAGTTCTCATTGTTGGTTATGGGGTTGTTTGACAGAGGGAGGGTGTGCCATTTTCGTGCTCTGGGCAGCGGGAGGATGTTCTCTTTGACATGTATACTAGGCCTGAGGTGTCCATTAAGCTATCCTGGGCCGCACATGTGCAATTGGTATTCCCATGGGGGATCGTATTGATATTCTGTCATGGAATGTGAGGGGTCTCAATGACAAATTCAAGCATTCTATGATTCTGAATTATCTGAAACTACAACTCCCGCACATTATTCTCTTACAGGAAACCCACCTGACGGGTAGCAAGGTTTTGTCATTGAGACGCCAGTGGCTTCAGGAGTCCAAAGAGGAGTCCAATATTTTATTGAAATCTCCTGCAATCCGGACCGGTAACGGAAGGAAAGCCGCTAGTTTTTGAAAGACAGTATAAAGGATCTGCACCTGGAAGGGGGGGGGGTGGAACATATACATTAACAACAGCAACATGCAGTGCATTTACAGTTAGTATTAAAATGAGAAACCTGCCCCCAGGGTCAATGATGGTATGAGAAACGGAGCAAGGAAGGGACCTGCTAACCAGAATCAACACACCCCGGGCATACACCGAATAGGTGGCATGGTACGTTTCTCCAATGTTGCCAGACCTGCTGGATTAGAACTGCTCTCCTGGGCGGACACAGCCGGATTGGAGGAGATCTGGAGGTGGAAAAATCCAGGACTTCGGGCGTACCCTCATCTCTCTCACACCCATGGCTCCTCGGCCCGTATTGACATGGCCTTTGGCAACAGGGAGCTACTTCAACTGGTGGCCGGGGCTGCCTATCTGCCCGGAGGGCTGTCGGACCATGTCCCCCTATCCGTTTCCCTGTTGCTCCCGGGTTCGGGGGGCTCTGGGTGTTGGAAGCTCTCGCCGGGCTGGCTGAGTGTGGAATCAGTTTCTGACCATATAATCCCTGCTATGGACCGCTACTGGGACCTGAATAAAGGTACAGCCTCACCTGATGTAGTGTGGGATGCCTCCAAGGCAAATGTGAGGGGGGAATATGTATCGGCTATTAAGGCCTCCCGAGTAGAATTTACCCTTGGAGGGGTTGAAGAGGGAGGAGACTGCCTGTGCGGCGGCCTTTGCGGATTCCCCGGGGGAGACATCTCTGGAGGCGCTGCGAGTGGCACGACGGGCCCTCAATTTACACCACGTGGAGATGACTAGGTGCTCCCTGCGGGAACTCCGGGAGTCGCTCTTTGAAAGGGGAGACAAAAGTGGTAGACTTTTGGCCCTCCTGGTCGCGGACCAGAGGAATCAAACGACTATCCCATGAATCCTAGTTGAGCGGGTGATAGGATTACTGAGCCTCAGGCCATCCTTCAGGAGTTCAACCGGTACTACCAGCAACTCTACTCGAAAATCCCCACGCTATGATTCGGGTCGCCTGGATGGGCTCTTGGGGGGCTTATCCTTGCCGACTTTGAGTACTGCTGATAGAGAGTCTCTGGATGCGGATGTGTCGACTCCCGAGGTGCTGGCGGCAATTGCTTCATTCACCTAATGGGAAATCGCCGGGTCCTGATGGCATGCCCGGGGAATGGTATAAACTGTATGCTGAGCAACTGCCACCCAGACTTCGGGACTTGTATTCATCTGCTCTGCAGTCCGGTGAGCCCCCGGATTCATTCCGGGATGCCCATGTGGTGCTCCTTCCCAAGCCCGGCAAGGACCCTCTTATGTGTGCCTCCTACCGCCCCTTGGCCCTACTCAATATGGACTTGAAAATCCTTACTAAGATACTGGCTACACGATTGTCCGGAGTGATTGGCTCCCTGGTGAATATAGACCAGACAGGGTTCATGCCTGGCAAGTCCACGGACACCAACTTGCGAGGGGTTTTCACTCACGTCCATCTATCACAATGTGTAGAGAGCACTAGAGCGTTGGTGTCCCTGGACATAGCCAAGTCATTTGACTTGGTGGATTGGGGATTCATGGCCCGGGTGTTGGGTGCTATGGGTTACGGGTCGAGGTTCCAGCATTGGATAGATATATTGTACAATAAACCCAGAGCAGCCTTGAAGATTGGTCATGCTCTCTCCGCACCTTTTAAGGTGGAGCGAGGCACGTGTCAGGGTTGTCCATTAGCCCCCGCATTGTTTGCTCTGGTGATGGAACCCCTGGCGGTGGCCCTCCGATCCTCCCCGCATATTGCAGGTATCCAAGTGGCAGGGGTGGAGGAGCGACTAGCATTATACGCAGACGATCGCATACTATTTCTTTCTGATGCTGACTCCTCTCTGCGTGCAGTGTTGGAGATACTGGAAGAATTTGCTGTGTTCTCGGGGCTGCGGGTGAACTGGTCAAAGTCACACATCCTAACACTAAGTCCGCTGACCCGATTACAGGCCGACCCAAATCTCCCCCTCCAATGGGTGGACAGACTTACTTACCTGGGGGTCACTATCACTGCTGAAGTGGGAGATTATTATAAACTAAATGTGCTTCCCTTACTCTCGACCATTAAACGCAGGCTAGAAGCGTGGATGCACTTACTGCTTACTCTCATTGGTCGCACTAATCTGTATGGTTGCCCCTACCACTGCCCTGCGCATAATGACTGGGGTACTACTATTCTACGCTAGGAAGCTGGTGGTCCTGCATTGGAAACAAAAAGACCCTCCATCCCTGGCGGAGTGGAGGGGCATTATTGATGCGTCTCTGCATCTGTACAAAGCAACCTACCTTAGCAGAGGATGCCCGTGGAAGTTTGATAAGCTTTGGGGTGGTTGGATTGCCTTAGCCTGATATGGGTAGGAGCTGGGATTGAACTTGCCTGGGGACCTTAGGAAGCCATGGCATGGGATAGAGGTTGCCTCTATTGATAGACTTCTCTTCAACCTAATGCTCTCCGCCACTACTGTTTAACCTATGCATGTGTAGGCTGTCCTGTTGTGGAGCAGCTGCCACAGGATGCCCTGCAGATACCCACCTGACTGAGTTCCGAAAGACTTAGGGCCTGGCGGCGCTCCTGACACTGGCAGGGTTGGATACTATGGCATTTTATTTAATTTCATATCGTTTTTGGGAATATGCTCAGTCCGGAGGCTAGATATGGCACACGTTTTCTTTGTGAAGGGGGAGGGGGGGTTGTATTATTAAGGAGGTACAGGTGGAGTATATATGTTAGGACTGTTAGTAACTAAGTATGTACCCCTACTGCTGTAGGAGGAATGTTACAGTGTATTTATATGCAAAACTGAATAAACAGAACTTTTCACACAAATAAAAAAACTGTTCAGCGTAGCTTAGAATATTTTTTCCGCACATTTGAATGCACAAGTGCAAGTATACTTTCAGTATGTGCTGTTAGGGAAAGGGGGCCTGTTGCTTTTCTTGGAATAGCTGCTTTAAGATACAGACTTACTTTAAAGTCTAACTCATGAAATAAGTTTTTGTTTTTGGATAGCGTAGGGAGAAGTTGGAGTCTCTGTCTGGTTTTCACTGCAGCCTGTGGTCCTATTGGGGTGATACTACTGCCTTGCTCTGTGGTCACCAGGAGAGGAAGTGATTGTTACAACAGGAACACAGGCAGCTATAAAGAATCTGACAGGTTCTAATCACACCCTACACTATCCAAAGCTTTAAAAAAAATGTTTTGGCTGGAGTTCTACTTGAAAGACTTTACTGTGTTGATATTTCATGCTGTTAAATGTTTACTATATGAAATCATTTGCTTCCTTCCTAGTATCATGCAATCGAATGTAAGAGGCTAAGCAATCTATAAAATGGAAGATGGGTACGTGCCACAAAGTTGATATTCACATCCAGCATGTGCCCCAGTGGTGGAGGCCAACAGGTAGATCTACAGCAAAATATTAACACTAGTTTATGCTTGATTCCCAGCAACAGGTGAAGCTTAGAAGCAAATAAGTCTCACACACTAATCTATTTCATTATTTGTGCCTGCCCTGATTTGATGTCTTTGAGAGTCAGAAGTCACACAGGAGTTGGTACCTTACCATTTACAGACATGACAAATTGAAGAGGAGGAGATGCATGATGACTGAGATCCTAAAGAAAACAATTACTGTGGAAGAATGGAAGCCACTATTGCTGAGCTCACATTTTTTTTTTTGTAGAATTCTAGTTCTTTTCTCATTCATTGTACTAATTACTTTCTGGATCACGGATCTGAAACAATTATGCAGATTAGGAGTTCTGACTGCTCTTTAACTCAGTATGTCAGAAAATGCTAACTTTAGAAGGTCAACATGAAAGTCAAACAGCATTTGTGTTTTTCTTTTTTCAGGAAAGACTTTTCCCATGAAAAGGATTTTTATTTTTTTAATTGTATTAGGGTTTCATTTGCAACCATTAGCTTGTTGTAATCTTAATTCTTGATAAATATGCTTTCTTAGAAGTGATCCAAGAGGCTGCACAGCACACCTGCCACTTTACAATCAGAAAATATCCCCGGTTTCAGGGTTGGGCTGCATTTTATAACATTTATTGCAAAATAGGCAACTACAACAGCAAATCACTGGATTGCCATCATAACATGACAATATGGTTGGTTATTCCTGTTCACATCTGTTTCAGTTTACTTTTGGATGGGTGTTAAAACTAACACTGAACAAAGTAGAAAAAGTGCATGTGTTTTGTTAAGTTTTTGTCTGAGGATTGCATTAAAAAGAACATCTTTTTGCAAGACAATATCACTAAAAGAAAGTCTTTTTGTTCACAAAAATGTATGTATTACTTTGTTATCTTAAGTAATGACACCCTTATTGTGGAATCAATAAGCCCATAGCAGAAATGTAAAAAATTGGGGGGTACATATAGTACAATAGGGGGTGTACATGTATGAGAGGTGAAGTGGTTAAAGATAAACTTCTTCACAACACCTACAGCTACAGAGGTGAATGAGGGTCTTTTACATGATGTCACAGTTTAATAATTGGTAAATGTATTCCAGAGTTGGAAACAATTCCTCCCATAGATATAACCCTTACTAGCTATGCAATGTTTATGTGGTGTTTTTGAGGCAACAATCTGTCACCTGAACGTTGAAATAAATGGCTTGTGTTTGGTGTAGTGAAAAAAGATGAAGGGATTTAGCATCCAGTTGCTTCAGCCCAAGAATGTCTTTCGAATATATACAATATACGGTGAAATGATTGCAGGGATTATAGTGAATAAAAAGAAAGTAACAAGCACCTAGATAAAATAAAGACGTATATATAATAATGTGACAATGTTACCAATTGGATCCAGCAGAAATGTAGAGAATATAATTGCACTGGCATCAATAAGTACTGTAAAAGCATTCATTAAACTTTGAACTAGTTATCAATAAGAAAACTATGTGACAAAGGTTCTGCTATGCAATTATTAATAAAATTGTTGCTTTGTACTTTAGGTTTCTATACTCTCTTCTTGAATGCAAAATAATTAAGTGAATAAATCAAAAGACTTATTGGTCTGTATGTTGTATTGTCAGCCCAGCTAGATGACCCAGAATCCACGAAGCATCCTTTGCACATCCTATCACAATACATGCTTTGTCCCTGGTGGCCAAGACCAGATGACTGGTCCTGACCTCTTTATGACAGGCCAAAGCAGAAGAGAAAATTACTTCACACTACAGGCTTGTACCCAGTCCTGATAAATAGTGGAACAGGAAGTGCCTTCTATGAGAGGCTAAGGACATAGTTTGGTGTGCCCTACATATACAAGAATTTAGAAACAAATATATTATAAAAACCTTATCAATTATTTGGATTATATATTGTGACAGAAGCACCGTCTGTCACTATGTTATGATTCAGATAGTGGCAGGGGGAAAGTAGTCTCCGATCAGTCAGGGCTCCTCATGTAAAGTCATATGTTGCAGAGGATGTGTGTCCAGGCCTGTTTGGCACTACAGACAGGCATACTGACCAGATTCAAGTCTCATGGTAATGACAATGGGAAAGACGGTGATCAAACATTCAAGGAGACTGCTCTCCCATGCTGGACAAATAAAATAGTCAGGGGTGTGATTTTTTTCTTTTTGTGGTGCTAAAAATGCTCCTTTTCTGTGTGAATAGCAGTGGATAGGATGCCCAAAAATGCAAGTTGGTGAGTGGACCTAGTGTGTCAAAGGAGCATTTTACATCCCTTCAGCTAGAGTAGCCTGAATGATGGGTCCCCCCCCTACAAGTTCTGGAGCTTTTGGCTAGTCCTAGCCTGGCTCTGTCTCACATGCAGCAGATTAGACTGGGGTGTAGGTCCTGAAAGATTGTTTGGGAAGGGCCCAAGCTGGATCTTAGCACCCCTGACTCCCCTTTAAATGGCTTTTAGAATTTCACACTCTCAACCCTCTTTGGTAAATTAGAACTGTAATTGTTTAGGGTCTTTTTTTTTTTTTTAGTTAGTTGAAAATGTAATGACCCCTCTCTCTTATCTGTTGCTATGTAGTGACTATGGACCCCATTTATGTGGAGCAGCTATAGCAGTTGGGATCACAGGGGATGCTACTGCAGCCCGAGTTTATATGCAACCTGGAGACATGGTTCTTTTTGGGAGGCTGATAACCCAAGGATACCATTTAGATGCAGGGGTAGTGATAGCTTATACTTTCCAGATTTGACTGCTGTCTGATATGCTAAAGTGCCTTATGAACAGACATGGCCATGCTCTATTCCACCTCTACAGTGTATGAAAAATCTTATGACTTTAGAATACACAGCTGATGCTGTACAATACTGCCAGTAAACATGTGACATGTATCAGCTTTTCTGTGACACTTTGCTGTAGCACACAGATTTAATTGCAGTGTCCTCTTGTCTGATCTCCCATCCCACAGATGTTAAGCAACCTTGGACCATGCTGTGTGGAAAGAGAATGCAATCCCATGACACTCAAATGTTTAAAACAAGTTGAAGGAGGAGAGCAGGGCTGTGCAGTTTTAATAAGTAGCTAATGTTGGGCCTCAGCCAAGTGCTGGGACATTAAAAGAAAGAAGTACACCTAGATCTCCTTCCCAGTCTCTGAAGGATACCAACTCCACTCCATCATCCTGTATCCTGCACACCATGGGTATGTAACCCTTTCTTCTCCTTACCAGTCTGACAGCAACTCTTCCCCAAAAGAATGGGGAATAATCAATGCTAGTTACTGGGCATATTGTATTGTAAGTGGTAACTACTGTATTATCATATCTAATAATGGCTGCTACGTGATCTAGTGGATGTTGAGAGATGTGTTTTGGTTGCATTGAGCCTGCTATTAAATCATGTTTATTAGGACTGTGTTGACAGGCTTTGGGCATCTGTTGATGGCATCAGCTTTAGATGCTTCTGTGATCATTCAGAATTTACTGCCAGGTGCATCTGACCTTTAGCTGACCTGCTCCTGACCTGCTTCAAGCAGGTTTTGCATTCCTATAGACTTGTATGGGAATAAAAAACGTATCCAATACAAAAAAAAAAAGCCCGTCATCACAGGTCTTTATTGTGTTTGGTATTAACATTACAATTATTTTCATATATATTATTTTTGTACACATTTTTAGGTCTTTATGTCTTAAGATGAAACTGTTTAATTAATATGGTACATTAACTACCTGACAATTGTACTTATTGTATGTGTAAAATTGTGGCAATCTTAAGCAGCTCATTCGTTGCCAGACTATAAGTATAAATAAGTAAAGCTGCCCATACACTGTTCCATTTTTTTCATTCAACCCGTGGGCTGAATGAAAAACAAATAGAACAGATTCCTTCATCAACGCGTACAAGCCTTTGATTGAGGAATCCCTGCTGTTTCTTTTGTACTCTGACAGCGGCCGCTGGCTCTGTTCTTTTGAAGATTTTCCAACCAGCTCCTTCGATTGGCTGATCGAGGGCTGCCGGCCGAAAAAGTGCCGACAGTGGAACCCAGTGTGCGAATTCTGCATTATGTATAGCCAGCTTAAGTCATTGGAGCAGCGCTTTTCTTATAACTGCCTAGTCTGAATGGGAATGCCAGTTCTCCTGGTACAGAAAGAGACAGGGAGATGGTGCAATTGTTAGTGTTCCTTATTCACTACAAACTAGCATGATACTCCTTCTTCCTTCTGAATATTGTTGTGATCCCATGTCTATGGGCAGTACCGGACACCCTTCGCTGACTGAAGAAATGTTATTATTAACCCCTTGATCAGTCAGAGGTGACTGGCAATAGTATTTTTTCCCCCCTTCCAAGCGGGAACATGCAATATCTGCCTGGCCCAGCATGCATATGTATGGGACATTATGTCAATAAACAAGCCTGAAAGTTGTGCTATCAGATCCAACTGCTGATAGTTGACTGCCCTCTAATGTCTATGACTGGCTTTGAGCTGGCCATACATTATGTGTTCAACCAGATAATCCGCCCCCCGTAATCTTGCTGCACTAGGCCCCAGTCTCTAACCACTATGCTGATTCCTTATCTTCTAACAGCATAACACTGATGTTTGTAACACATAACTGGTAACAATCTAAAACAGTGGCTATCTTAGGTATGGCAAGCAGGGCAAATCCCCTCTGCTAGTATATTCCATATGCCATTCTCTGCATTCCTTTTTCCATTCCAGTTAATTCCATATGCCATGTTGTATGTTCCCTATTCCACACTGTACCATTAGGGTTGCCACCTGTCCAGGATTCACCCGGACAGTTCGGGTTTTGAATGCTGTGTCCGGGTTTCATGACAGCTGAAACCCGGACACAAGATGTCAGGCAGACAGGTGGCAACCAAAAGTAAGATAGGGGCTACTGGCCCCCCACTGAAAATAGTCCCAACTGTGATATTTACATATTAACGGGTAGAGCTATTTACATATGAATAAGCCACGACTCATTCTCCCAATAAAATGTTGCGCGTCGCTAGAGTGTGTCCGGTTTTCGCTTGAAGAAAAGGTGGCAACCCTATGTACCATTCTGCATACCATGCTCACGTGTTCTCTATTCCACACTGCCTCATTCCTTATTCCATACCATCCCATTCTGTATACCATGTTTATGTGTTCTATATTCCAAACTGGCCAATACCATATGTCATGCTATATGTTCTCTATTTTGCGCCACCTCATTCCATATAACATGCTTGTGCATCCCCTATTCCACAATGCCTCTTTTAAAATGTCATGCTGTACATTCCTTATTCCAGGCTCCGTCATTCTATACACCTTGTTGTACATGTCATATTCCACACTGCCTCATTCTGTACACTGTGCTGTACATTCCAGGCCCAGCAGCTCTAGTGTATATGTGTGTGTCTGGGTGTACCAGGACTGGGGTGTCAGATGTTTGGACAGGAATATTTCAATACTTGCCCTAATCCAAAATTCATACAAGTTTTCTCTCCAATGCTTATGAAACATCTGAAGATGTAGAGACCAAAATGCTATGTAAAATTAGTATGAACCAGCGAAAAGAATCACCACAGACTCAGTAATAGCATGCATTGCCAAGCAGCAGCTAATAAAGCCAGTAGTATATCATCTTGCATTAAAAGAGGGATGGAGGGTCTGAGATATAAAGAACGAATACAAATATTGTGATTCTTCTAGAGGCGATTAAGAGGTGACATGGTCGCAGTTTACAAAGTCATCAATGGGGACAGCAGTATTGGGAACGCATTACTTAAACCAAGTACCGTGAGGTTGACACGAGGACACAAGAAGTTGGAGGGGAGGCAGTATAATCGTAAACTGCGTAAGGGGTATTTTACTGAGATGGTGGTAATGATGTGGACACTGGCGGAACTACCAGGGTCGCAGCAGTCGTGATTCCGACGGGCCCTGGCGTTCCGCCTCTTGGGGGAGTGGCCAGAGAAGAAGATGGCCCGAAGCTTCAGGGCTGGGCCGCACAGAATCAGCCTAATTGTGTGCGGCCTGGCCTGCTATGCTTAAGGCATGGCCTCGGGCACTAGCCTGTCCTACGCTATGCATTAGCCTGTTCCGAGCCCTGCTCCGATGAACAAAAACTTGTCCGAGCAGGGCAGTGAGAGGGAGGGGTTAACCGGCGCCAGTGCCGAAGCAGGACAGGGGGGGCAGCATGTGTATGGGCGCCGCATCAGAAGGGGTGGCAAAATAAAAAATATTACTGGGCCGCCGGCTCCCTCCCTCCTCCCGCCACTCTGCAGGCACTGCCAGGACCAGCTCCGCACCTGAGGGCGCTGGGAAGGAGGAGGGGGGGTCTAGGAGCGGTGTCAGACAGAAAGCAGCCGGGGAGAGAGAGGACCAACCCGGACACAGAGGGTGGGTGGCCTGTCAGCAGCCCTAACCCTGCACTCTGCTGAGACCACCCGCAGCCCTGGTAGGTCTGCCCGTAGCCCTGATGAGACTGCCCACAGCCCTGCTGAGACCACCCACGGCCCTGGTGAGTCCACCCGCAGCCCTGCTGAGACCGCCCATACCCCCATATTAACCACCATGGAAAAGAGATGCAGACCATCTGCTTTCTTGGAGTGGTAGTCCCAGGAGGCAGTGTCAGCACCTTGGTGGTTAACGGTCTTTTAGGGGGGACATAAAGGGCCTGGTATGACGTTTGGGGGAACCCCATACACTTTTTTCTATTTTTAACTTGGGGGGTTCTTCCTAACATTCCTACCAGACCTAAAGGGTCTGGTACTAATTGGGGGGAACCTCACGCTTTTTTTTTTTCCCTCTTCTGTGGACTGTAAAAAAAAAGTTATTTTTATTTCCTTTTGTCTAATGTCACTAATGAACTAACGAACATTCGTACATACTACCGCTAACAAATTTTACAGAAATTCAGATTTCGGACGAATCCGAATCTCAAAATGAATTGAGCTTCAGACCCATGTCCCGAAAAACTAAATAACGAAAAATCCAATATAAAAACAAACTAAACTAATTTTTTGACGGTGCACATCTCTAAACATTATTGAACTTATATAGCACAGAAATATTCTGCAATGTGGTATTTCAGATACTTCACCTTAGCTCCAAATGAAGGGAATTCATTAAAACTGGAGTAGACAAATTCTGGAGCAGATTTGAACTGCAACCAATCAACTTCTCTGTTTCATTTTCAAATCTTACCTGAGCAAACTGATGAGAGATGCCGATTGGTTGCCATGGGCAATTGCAATTGCTCCAGTTTCTGTCTGCTCCAGTTTGGATAAATTCCCCCCATCAATGTCCCTTCCATACAAAAACACACTAAGACCTAGGCTGGGTAGGAGGCAATAAACTGACATTATGTTATGACACAGTGTCCGTAAAGTGCAAGTGAAGCCAACACTTTGGGGTTCTTTTTCGTTTTGGATAGAATGTAAAAGGATTAGATCACCTGTCAAGCTTTGATTGCCGTCTTTGTGCCCGTTTGGGAGATTCACCCCTCTATTTGTCTTGTGACTGTTATCAATGAAAGTGAAAGAAAATTCTAAATTTTGATTGTCACCAGAAAAGGAATAAATAGAAAATCTTCCAATGGGAACACTACAGCAGTTCGGGTGACCCTGCTGACCACCAGAGATTTCCCTCACTCTGGAGGGATTTCCTCTCGCTTCCAGTTGTGACTATAAGACAGGAAGTGAAGGGAAATCTCCCCATTAATAATAATAACAACTAGCATTAGATACTATAATTTGGGACCCAATGTGATACAAACTGGTACTTCAATCAGTATAATTGTAATTCTGGATAATTGCTGGGTGTACCACTTTGTTTGTATGACCGGTTTTGGCACTGCGGAATAGCATTGGATGTTGTCACATAAGGCAGGGCTTGACAAATCTGCTTTGAATCTAGGAGCCAGCTAAAAAAGTAAGGAGCCAGTCATTTTCAATTACAGTTTTTTTAATTGGCACACATGGCAATACCTGACGTGTAACACAATCGTTGTTTTTGTAGGTGAACCCATCTTGTGTATCTGTAACTATGCACATTTTGTGGGGGCAGGGGACTTGAGTTTTGAGGGGTATTTTTAACTTTTTTTTACTTAACCCTATTGCTATCACATGGTGGGGAGGGGACTCACATGCCCCTTATGTGATAGCACATTAGAGATGACAGGTTCCCTTTAAGGTGACCCCTGAGGCAGCTGAATGTAAACACAACAGGCAGTGGCTGGGAGCAATAGCCAGCCTGCTATTGGCTCTTTCAAATTGCAATAGCCAATAGCCGATTGGAGACTAGGTTTTGCACCCACCTACTGCCTGCCTACTGGCTACTGCTGCCGGCCAATGGATGGGAGAACAGTGGGCACTTCATCTATACAGGGGGCATTGGGGGGGGGGGGCGCACCAGGGCGCACAGGGAATTTGTTGAGCCCTGACATGAAAAGAGTGTTGATTTCTTAGCGGCTTGCCTGTGGTCTGCTACCATTTACATAAACTAACATTGCAAAATGACGACTATTATCGTTAATTAATAGAATAAAGTTTTATTGGCATTAGTGAAAGAACAATGATTATAGAACTAATCAGCAATTAAGCTCATAAACAATCTGCAATCTGCTTGAAATGTGTTTACTGCACATACTTGAAACTCAAAGTACATTTGATTAGATCTCTAAAAGATAATGCACGCAGCAATAATAGATATGGGGAGTGCAGGCAAAGTGCCGACATATGTGCTATGATGTCCATCTTGTGAATCTGACCAGAGATGAATGCTATGAATGTTGTTTACGCTCAGAATGACACAATCTGACACAATTCCTAACTCATATAATCACATCAATGTTTCTAGTTTACATATTCACTGCCCACATTCCAGTTGTAGGTCTCTTGTACATGGGGCATTAGGAAGCGAATGAGGATTCCTGTGGCAAGAACCTACATACATTGTACCATGTATGATTGCATGTGGACTGCCACTTACAGATGTGGCTCCTGTTACCCTGTCATTAACCTGAATGGGTACAGGGGCCGCACTTGAACGGGACACCTGGTATTCCTGCCCAAGGAATCCGCATGATTTTGTCACGGGAATCCCCAGTGGCAGCCTAAAACGACGTGAAAATAAAAAAAGTATAGAGTTGTCAATGAGCATGTATTTTGACTTGTTATTGCAGTTTTTACCTGCAAGCAATTACTGATGTGACTTATGTGACACATTTTCTAACATTCTTCTCCTTTCATAGTCTGGTTATTGGGCGCCATTCACTAAGATGGATGAGTCATTATAACATCTTTACTTTTTTATCTCATGATAACTTTCTTGTAAAAATGTTCAATTTACAAACATGATTGTCAGTAAGGCTAACCATACACATTTAGATTTCTCTCATTTAGCCCCACTGGGCTAAGCAAGGGATTTCAATCGATTTCCCCATCCACACTAAACAGGAATCCTCCCTGACAGCTATATTCAGGCAGTACCAATACCTGCAGCTGTCTGAATACCTCGACAGTGACTGCATCTGATTGGATGCAATCACTTTTCGCGCAACATTTTTTTCCCCATCCTGAGACATCTATTCAGCTATCACCCATCTGAGACATGTTTTCAGTTATCACCATCCTAAAACACCTATTCAGCTATCACCCACCTGAGACACCTATTCAGCTATCACCCACCTGAGACATGTATTCAGTTATCACCATCCTTAGACACCTATTCAGTTATTACCATCCTGAGAACCTATTCAGCTATCACCCACCTGAGACACCTATTCAGTTATTACCATCCTGAGAACCTATTCAGCTATCACCCACCTGAGACACCTATTCAGCTATCACCAACCTGAGACACCTATTCAGCTATCACCCACCTGAGATAGCCTATTCAGTTATCACCATCCTGAGACACCTATTCAGTTATCACCTGTGACACCTATTCAGTTATCACTATCCTGAAACACCTATTCAGTAATCACCATCCTGAGACACCTATTCAGTTATCACCTGTGACACCTATTCAGTTATCACTATCCTGAAACACCTATTCAGTAATCACCATCCTGAGACACCTATTCAGTTATCACCATCCTAACATCCTATTCAGTTATCACCGACCCGAGACACCAATTCAGCTATCTCTAACCCGGGACACCTATTCAGTTATCACTATCCTGAGACAGTCTTCAGTTATCACTATCCTGAGACACCTATTCAGTTAACACCATCCTGAGACACCTATTCGGTTATCACCATCCTGAGACACCTATTCAGTTATCACCATCCTAACATCCTATTCAGTTATCACCGACCCGAGACACCAATTCAGCTATCTCTAACCCGGGACACCTATTCAGTTATCACTATCCTGAGACAGTCTTCAGTTATCACTATCCTGAGACACCTATTCAGTTAACACCATCCTGAGACACCTATTCGGTTATCACCATCCTGAGACACCTATTCAGTTATCACCATCCTGAGACACCTATTCAGTTATCACCATTCTGAGGCACCTATTCAGTTATCACCATCCCCAGACGCCTATTCCGTTATCACCATCTTGAGACACCTATTCAGTTATCACCATCCTGAATCTGGTGTGAATTGACTTTTCCATTGATTATTAGGGCAGATAAAATAACACTGTTTTATAATAGCATTAGTAGTGATAGAATACTACTGCATACAGAACCGGCTATAAAAAGCATGTTATGCATCTTTGAATTGAATTGAGATCTGAAGATTATGAGGTAAATGTGGTACATTTGTAGATTGGCGTTCAAAGAGAGCGCTAAGAGGCCCGATGCAACTATTTTGTCTATCAACAACCAATGATATAAAATATCAGACACCAGATATAATTTACACCTGTGAATGGGAGCGATCGCATGAGTCTCATGAATTACTTAAAAACTGTCTGTGAGCATCTGCAGGCGGTGGTACCGGTCATGGTATTATACTGCGCCCCCGACCTGCAGGAGATCCCGCAGGAATTCATGAGAGTCATGCGATTGGACCAATCTGCAGTGCGATTGGGGCCTTAATACCTGCCCTCACTACCACTTGTGATACTTTATCATGTTTCAGAGCTTGAATTTTTCTAGTGATTTGTGTTTATTATGCCAGTCTCTGATATACAGTAGCTATGAATTAGACCACAGAATTAAAAATAATCTAGTTTAAATGTCTCTTCATCTATAATATGAATGCATTTTGCAGTTGTAAGACATTAGTGGATCAGATCAGGCCAGAGCCCACCAAGAGATGCTCTGGTAGATGTCACCACTAATCTTTATAATGTTTCAGTTTATTGAGAAGCCTGAATGAAAGTTATGAGCTAATGTGAGCCATTATAAACTATTTATTCCAAGAAGGTTAGATTAAATTTGTGCCTGTTGATATCACAATCAGAATTAACCAGATTGCTCTAGTTTAGTGTATATTTTAGTATACTGTATATGCCATTTTACATTCTTCCATGGAATATCAAGGTGATTTTACATAGCCTGGTCTAACACTGTACCTTAAAACATACAAATATCCCACCCTACCAGCCTAAGCAAAGGAACTAGACAAGGGTGCCCCTTATCCCCACTACTGTTTAATGTGGCGTTAGAGCCGTTGGCCAGATATGTCCTACAAAACGGACACGATACAGGGCATTCCGATTGGCAAGGAGGAACTCCGAATTTCCCTCTTTGCTGACGATATACTGTTGTTCACCTCCCGGCCCAGGGAAGATGTGCTGACCATTCAGAACCTTTTTGACACGTTTAGTGCCTTCTCTGGGTTTCGCATCAACTATTCTAAGAGCGAGATATTGCCCTTAGCAGGACTGTCCTCCTCCACGTGGGACAACCCATCGGATCTTGCGGTGGCACGCCAGGACATCACCTACCTGGGAATCAAAGTAGGTAAACTGCCATCAACGCTGTATAATCTGAATTTTTCTCCCCTTATAGACAGGATAATACGGGAGTTAGAGTGCTGGAAGGGCTTACCCCTCTCGCTGTTCGGGAGAATCCATCTGGTAAAAATGACGAGCTTTGCGAGACTATTATACCCGCTACAGACGGTTCCACTATTATTGAAGCATAAGGATATTCAACGTCTCAACAAGGCGATGGTTCAATTAATATGGTGCCATAAACGCCCGAGGGTTGCTTTGAAAAAGCTTTGGCTCCCGAGAAGCGAGGGGGGATCGAACTTCCCTAATGTTAGGTTGTATAACTTGGCATGTATACTACGCCATGCTGCGGACTGGCTTACCAAAAAGTTCGAGGTACTCTAATTTTGAAATAGAAGCGGCCCTGGTACGCCCATGGGACCTGCGAGCCATACTGCATTGTAAATTGTCAAAGTTGCCAGGATCACTGGGCCGTCACCTGTTAATCAGGGACACGATCTTAGCCTGGAAGGTGGTTAGACGCCGATTGGGTCTATCGCCCTATCTATCGGCGATGTGCCTGTTGCTTGGGAATCCCATGTTCCCGCAGGGCGCCGACTATGCTGCTTATAAGTCATGGCACAGAAAGGGGCTTACTCTCTGGAAACAACTGTTCCAATGTGGTACCTTCCAACCTATACCTTTCCCGGCAATGGCACAGCAGTATTCATTGCCATCTTCTCATTTCTTGTATTATTTACAGGTCGACAAAACCTGGCGAATGTTCTCCAGGGACCCCAAAAAACTCTTTGCCACTACGTTTCTTGACACCCTCATATCAGGGGGGAGATACTCTATCTCAGATATATACCAAGGGCTGCAACTAACATATATGGCCAACTTGTCCTCCTCCAATGTTAAGGAATGGTCCAAGGACTTCCCAACACCGGACTTGGTGGAGCACATAGTGGAGGGCTACAACTTGATACGCAAACTGGTAACCAACAAAACTTGGAGGGAGACCCAGTTTAAAATAATTAATCGGGCCTACGTGGCATACTTCCGCCTGGTTGGAGCGACGGCGCAGCAACTACTATCACTATGCCCAAAGTGTGGACTCTCCCGCCCCTCGCTTGCTCATTGTTTCTGGAAGTGCCCTTCAATGGTACAGTTCTGGACTGGGATTACCACATATATCGCAAAAGTCCTAAAGTGGACCCCGCAACTGAACCCACTACTGTACCTATTCAGCGTTCCCGAATACTCAGGGGTGGAACCTCAATGCACCACTCTTAGGGGTAGAGACTGGCTACACATTTGTCTATTGGCTGCTCGAAGATGCATAATGAGAGCGTGAAACACATCTTCCACACCGCCAATCTCCAGTGTCATTGCGGAGCTGAAAATCTTGTTCCTAAGGGAAAAGCTGGAAACTGAAATGCACGTAGATGCACTCGCTGCAAAATTCTTCAAACGATGGAAACAATTCCTGACAGCAACATATGAGAGCGCAGAATTGGAGTCAATCATGCAACCCTTTAAGTACTCTGACTGGTATCTCAAAGCCAAACTGGCAAATGTCTTAGGGGTCCTGGAGGTGTCCTGAAGCAATTGGTGCAGTAGCCTATGATTATGATTAGGAATTAACAGTAATATCTCTAGAAGTAATCGCCTTTTATAGTGTATACAATGAATACAGTCAAAGTGGCAACAAGCTTGGGAATGTTGGAATGTTGAAATGTTAAAAGTTGGAATGGTTACAATTGTTATTTCTGGTACAAGTGAGAAGGTTGCTGTACGTGATCTCAACCTGTGTGGATTATATGTCATGTAACATGGGACGGGTATGCCCCTTTGGGGTATAACCGTGAAAACAGAATACAATTTTGTTTAAAAAAAAACATACAAATATACATATACAAGGCCCTGCTACTGTTACAGATTTTTTGTATGACAGTGTTTGCAAGTACTTGTTCTATGCTGTGTATCAGCTCTTTGATGGAGAAACATGATTTTACACAGATCATTATTGTTTCACAGTAACTATCTAGAATACCAGCAATATACAGTCTTCCTGAGTTCAAGGAAGATAAGACCAATGCTGTGCTATCTACATTTGGAGTATGTAAATGTAAACACTACCTCCTTATATATAGCATATAGAGTCTTTCTTCTGATTCTTAAAAAGATGGATTTCTAGGCAGTTTGGCCTTAAATGTGACAGGCCTCAATGAACACATGACTGTCCAGAGTAAGGGATCAAAGTATACCTGAAGTCACCTTTTGTTTGTTTTGGATAGAGCAGGGAATGGATTCCATGGGCCCTGTTTCCTTCCGATTTGGGTGGGAATGCACCCTAAAGGGGTTTGCACTGATAATTCTTAGTTGATAGTTATTGCACTGTGATAATATTGAGTAGGGGTTGTACAATAGATTCCTCCACTGACCTGCTACTAAACTAGCACTCAGAAATGTTATGTCCTTTCTGTTCAAACCATCATCCTCACAAAAGGAACACTTTGTTTTACAGCACTACCAGGTCCTTGTACTGCTGGGCCTTTGACCCAGAAATGTAGCACAACATTTGCCTTTCCACTTGAAAAAAACTATCCATCTTTAGAAACCCTCAATGCTGCCACTGGGTTTCTAGGGGTGGAAGATGGAAAAGATGGAAAATGCTTTTAACCACCTTCCGTCCACGGCCGTTTGTGAACGGCCGGACGGAAGTCTGCTAGGAGCAGGAGGGCGTCTGAGTGCCGCACACGAGAGGGAAAACTGTGAGCATGTAAACATCAGGCGATCAGGCGTCTCTAGTGTGTGCCCCCCACTGTTATAATGTGTTTTCACTAACAGTAATAAGTAGAATTCTCTTACTGATAGCCTTAGAAATGTAGAAATATGTTATTATACACTGACTGAGGACAAATACTTCATGTGAGAAGATGTTCACATTTACTAATTTTGCTTTCTATCTCTCTTTTACCTACACAGGGAAGGACGCAAAATCATCCGTGAGTACTTTTTATGTAACGTACCTAGAAGGTGTTCTGTGTTACTCAGTCACTGAATTTAATTCAGATCGTTTCATTCAAATTGACATCATTATGAATACATCTAAAGCTGGCTATACACTAATTTAATTTCTTCCAAGTTCAACCAGCGTGTGACCCTGTTGGGAACCCTCTCTCGGTGACTAAAGTTCATTTTTCAAGTAATTTTTGTCAACGGAACCAGTCCAAAATTTCTCGGCAATACAGTGACCGCAGCCAATCAGCTACAGGAGTATTCCTCAGGGCTGAACAAGAAAAAACCGCCAGTACATGACCTGCTTTACTGAACTTGTTAGTTACTGTTTATAGACTGATCATATAGGCAAATTGTATTGTACACTTGAATAATATTGGGGATCTAAAATAACTGACTATCTGGCACTTACAGAGGGATGATGCTATGATATTCTGACTGTTAACACTGAAATAACTTTTTGAAGATGTTATTGCAGCAACCATAGTTAAGCTTTCTCTCTTCTTCTGCTCCAGCCGGGTTGCTTTGGCTATCCACTAAGTATCTTCTTTATTGTCATCAATGAGTTCTGTGAACGGTTCTCCTACTATGGAATGCGAGGTAAGTTATTTTATATCATTAGATCGATTGACTCATTTGTATTGTATGTATGTTAGCTTTTAATTGTAGCTGGAGCATTCTGGTAAGGAAAGTATGTAGAGTGGGGAAATGGGCGCTTTTAACGGATCCTATCACTTTGACCTGAATAGGATACTTTGGTAAAGTCAATAAAATACAGAGTTAATATTGGAATAGTGTGGTCATGTAATCTATATCTTCCTTGTAGCGGTGTTGGTACTTTATTTCAAATACTTTCTACGATGGGACGATAACCTCGCCACTGTGGTTTATCATACCTTTGTTGCCGTGTGCTACCTGACCCCCATCCTTGGTGCCATCGTTGCTGACTCTTGGTTGGGAAAATTCAAGTAAGTACTTACGTAATGATAGGAATAGTCCTAATTCAGTTTATTTATTATACCTAAATAGATTAGTTATATTTTGAAGCTTTTTTTATTAATAGAAAAATACAATATATTAAGCCTTTATTTGCATAGATGAACAAATAACTACCCAACTATTGGGTATTACAATACAAGATGTATTGTAATATATGAATCTTATATTTATGCATATGTTTTCTTTACATATAGGACCATTATCTACCTGTCCATTGTTTACACTGTAGGGCAGGTCGTTATGTCTGTGAGTGCCATTCATGATCTAACTGATGGCAACAGAGATGGAGATCCAGACATCTTATCTGTACATGTGTAAGTCATTTAAAACATTCAACCTTTCTTAGTATTAATAAAAATGTTATGTTCATTGTGTTGAAGAAAAGTACTGAGCTTCATTTTCAGTCATGGTGTTGACTGTTGCCCAGTTGTTAAATGCTGGTCTGGCTAAACAAATGGACAACTGGTGCCACCAAGTGAGAGCTAGATGCCAAGATAATGAGAATGTTTCTTGTAGTGACAAATATATATAGATATCTGTAGATATATATAGATATCTATAGATATATATGTATATATCTTCTTTCTTTGTATACTTTAGGAAAATGTTGTCAACCATGTGAATATTACCTTTCATTTATCTTGGACTTTTTGTGGTACACAGCGCAATAACAAAGCTACGTGCTGCTAGTGTGAGCCCTATAGTATAAGAAAGTGGACTTTCCAAGGTCTATGTCCAGGGTTTACAATCACAGTCAATGAGAAATTAAAAGAGCATTAAAAGACTATTCAACTAAACGTGGATTTAGTTAAAAAAATGTGTGAATCTTGAGTGAAAACATTTATAAATAAAACACAAGCTGCTCAAACTGTAATTCAAGGCCCTGTACTGATAGGCAACATTGCTAAGCACTGTGCCTTTTATGTGATACAGCTATCAATTATTTTATCAAGATAGTCCTCATGTTTTTATTTTTGAATATTCATTTAATGCATTGGAGGACAAGTAAGTCTGACCAAGTATTGATTTATATACATAACAAGCAGTGAACACATAGTACTGTGATAAATTTACCATGTGTGAAAGCATTTTCAATGCATGTTGTATTTACACAAGGAAATGTATAGGCCTATTGTATAACTGGACAAAACAATGACATAATTTTTTCTGTAGTGCACTATCAATGATTGGCCTCATCCTTATTGCTTTTGGCACTGGAGGAATTAAACCCTGTGTGGCAGCCTTTGGAGGAGACCAGTTTGACGAAAGCCAAGTATGTGAACACTACTGAAAATTCATATTAAGCATTTAGCAAGTAGAACCCTGTATTCAGGTTTTCATTTGAGTATAGAAATTATATAAATGGCTGGAAATGGGAAATAATTTTGGTTAAAAAAAGTCACGTAACATATACTGTAGCTACAGTGTATATCAGGGGTAGTGAATTAAAATTCAAGAAGGTCTGGTGACCAAAATATTCTTCAAGCTGTAGCCTGAGTAGCTGTGGCCTGGACAGAACTGTCACTTAGTCTGTTACTGCGGTTCACCATTTCGGCTGAATACACACCAACTGCAACTGCACTACAACCCACAGCTGCCGGTATGTTTTCCCAGACACAGTATTGATGCATCCAACCCTGGCGCATAACAATGTTTTAAATTTTTTTGTTACAACTTTATTGAAATGTCACAAATTACATTTAATTAAGTTGTATAGGCAAGCGCAGTGTGAAGTGGTTGTGCAACTTTGCTTCACTGCCTACACATGGCCAGAGCCTTTCTGCCACTGTTATGAGGAAAGAACACTATCTCAATGATACACTGGGTGAGACCCACAAACATTTACCCTCCCATCTGAGTGACTCCACACTCCACAGTGGATCCCTTTATTTTTTTCTTCGGGGAAAAGACTGATGACCTGTGTGCGGTCTGAGATGGGGGGAAGAGGCGAGAAAAGTGACTTTGTGCCCACAAGAAGGGAAATATGTCTTGTTGTATGAGACTTGCAATCAAAAAAGTATAAATATAAAATGCTCTGCATGCTTGATACATTTTAAAACATATTAAATACAAAACAGGATGCGTTTCTTTTGGCAGGATAAGCAGAGAAGCCGCTTCTTTTCCATCTTCTATTTGTCAATTAATGCTGGAAGTCTTTTGTCGACCATTATAACTCCTATTCTCCGAGGTATATTTATAAATCTATAGCACACAGTGTTTTGTCAGTGATTGCAATAGGCAGAACAGGATGTTAAAAATAGACAAGGAATGCTATATTATGATATGAGGCAGTACACACCTACAGTATGTACCTAAATGTAAATTGCGTAATAGCACAAAACAGTTACTACAAGGGTAAAAAGACAAAACATTTTATAAACTTTTTTACGTAAAAAGCTTACAAACAGGAGTTTGAATGGACAGAACCTCTAAACCAAGCTTCCTGAAAGCAAACCTGTAGTGTCCTTGCCTCTTCTGAACCTTCACATGTATTAGAGGCACCTCTTAGTGTAATCAAGGCTACTCTGTTACCAGGACCGGATTTATTCTCCCTGCTGCCCCAAGGCCAGGTTCCGCAATGAACCCCCCTCCCCGCCCCCCATCAACGGAGAATGGCAACCGGATGGCAGAGGCGGCAGGGTTCTTTTTATATTTTATAGCACAGCACTCTGCTGGAACTCCTGTGATAGGTGTGAGGGGAAGACTGCTCTCCCCTCTCACTGTATACACGAGCGGCAGGGTTAGTTTTAACCCTGCCGCTCTGCTCCCCTCTCTCCATCCTGAAGAAGTTGGCGGCCAGCGAGGAGAGAACGGAGCTGGGAGACAGAGCCAGCATGGAGAGAGGTAGGTGCGGGTGGGGGGAGGACGGGCCGGCTGCAGTCTTATTACAAGTGATCTTGGCGACATCGCAAAGATCACTTGTAAACAAACAAGCGGCTTCCCCGTTCTACATTTAGCCCGGGCTTGTGAAAAGCAGGGCTAAACGTAGAAAACAAATTACCGCACGGAACTCCATGTTCCAGGCGTCAGGTGACTTCAAACCTGTGCCGCCCTGAGGCCGACCTCGGTGGCCTTGTCGGGAATCCGGCCCTGTTTGTTACACAAATTCTATGCAGAACTTGTTAAGCTCTGGCCTGTCCCTCTTGGTTAGCGAATATTATCGGTTGTCCCACTAAACAACAAGGGGATGTGGGTGTCAGGAGAGAGTGAGACACGCCCGCACCTTTCTAGACTATGGTCAGAAATTGCAGAATAGAGTCCCCCCAGGTTTTCTAGGTTTTCGGGGGTTCTCTGGAAATACAATTAAGCTGCATGCAGCAAACTGAAAGTGTTTGCGGCTGAGTGGAAATTAATAGAAGTAACTACAGATGCACTTTAAAATATATTGAGAAAAAATTAAAACAGTATTTCATATATGTTTTATTCATCATAAAATAACTTTTAATAAACTTTCAAAAACAGCTGATGTTGTACCTTTAAATTATTAATTTTAAACTGTTTTATTGAACACTGCATTGAATTACTGCAACATCTAGCTGCATCGGTGACTATATACTGTATAGAGATTGTATCAGTCACTACAAAATACAAAGAAACTATTTTTAGCTACCTTTTTTAGGTTTCATGCTTTCTGGCCAATTGAGTACCATCTTTTGTTGTACTTCTTTCTCTACAATTGATGTGTACACTACAAAAGCACCGGGGCCCACCTTATACTGCCCTCACAATAACACATACTGTATATTTCATTACAGCAAAGCAGAACATACCAAGTGAAAGCGCTGGCAGTATGTCAGCCATCAAAGTGGTGCTGGGAATTTATAGGCAATCCAGGAATTCTTCTCCATGTGCCCCCTGCACTTGGTCACATGATCTGGTGCCACGTGTCATGTAATTTAAGTACAGGGGATAGATGTGGCAGCACCTATGCATTGACCTTTATGTTCCCTGTACAGTTCTGCAATGGATAATGTTCCTGCAATGCCTCCACTTGTTCTGCTTTGTTTAAATAAAAAAGGTGACATCACAATGACCTAAAGAACCAAGCCCATTCAGGCTACAGGAACTACCTTTCTTTTTGAAAACAGGCTAGATACCAGCAGGTTAAAGGATCAACACCTTTTGGGGCTCAGGATCTAGCTTACATTGTGTAAATAGGATAGCTCCTTTTGGGTCTGGTTCAGCCCACTGGAATCCAGCCTATAACTAATAAAGGTGTAGCACAACAGAGGTTTTTATTTTTAATAATATTTTTTATATATTTTTTTAATAATAATTTTAAAAATGTCAAATGCTGCAGGGTATTTAGGAAGTATGTCAGTGGCCCTGTCTTACCAAAAATACTTTTGGAAGCAAATATCTAACAAACCTTCTGTGAGCTTATGGTCAGCTAAACATGACTTAAATATTCAATTTTAATTAGAGTTCTCTTTACATAATAACTGACTCAGCAGCTTTATTGGACAGGCAATGTGTATTTGCCATTGCTAGGTATAGCTCATGTATATATGCAAAAATGATTTTTAGCAGACATGAAGGTCTGATGGAATCCAGATTGTGCTTACATTTGTAATCAGTTTGTGGTCTGTATTCCCAGGACAAGAGTGTGGAATCCACAGTAAGCAGAAGTGCTATCCTTTAGCATTTGGTGTGCCTGCTGCTCTCATGGTGGTTGCTCTCAGTAAGTTATGTGCATTCAGTGGGTTTAATTTACTAAAGTTGTAGAAAATGATCACTTAGCATCAGCTATGTTTACCAAATCATGTGCAAGGATAATAAAAAAAACAACCTTTTTCTAGATTATATTGGATAACTAAAGTAAACACAGTTTCACACTATTCATTAAGCTAATGAAAACGATAATTATTGATCAAATAGTCCATTTACTGATATACATTTCTGAGAGATACAATTTCTTTGCACAAATAGTTGTTATATCAAATTATCATAATGTTTTTAAACTGCAACATCCAATATACAGTTCAATATACAGTTATGTTTTTGGAATGCAACATTCAATATACAGTTCAACATTCACTATACATGGGGGACATTTACCAAAACCTTTTTTTTTTTAAATACTGTACAAAGGGGAGATGATCCTTTTACTGCAACTTCAAGGGTGACATTGAAAAATCCTTTAAATGTAATGCTTGGGAGATGGCTTTAACCTATGTGGTGTTATAGAACAGTACAATTTTTAGGGACAGCTTCAGTGAAACCGCATTTTGTATATGTAATTTTATATTTTAACTTGAAAACCAGACTCTTTTAAGTAGTTAGGTAGTTTGAAGTGGAAATAGGCCTGAATTGACCAGTGGAAGTAGCAGCCACAAAAGATCTAAAAGCAATAAAACTACAGTATAGAGCCCAACAGTTCAGAGATCCAACAATCCTTTTTAGAACTACCTTTCCATGTGTCTCAGCAACAACTATAGATGCTGACTGACAGCCCCCCCTGCTTTTTTTATTGGGGTTGTTTCAGACACATGCAAAGCCGCCCTTTGTTTGCAGCACGTCACCGCATACTTGTGTGATGTGCACCAAAGCACCACACATGTATTTATTTTTGTCATAGCTACCATTAAATTAGGCAATCCCCTTTACTGAAAATAGAAATGTTTGGTTTTGCATGCAGAGGTAGTAGGGGGTGAAAATCAATTGTCAGGTTTTGCATACGGAGGTAGTAGGGGCAGTTCTGCAGGACAAAGCAGTGGTTGGGCCACACCATCTTGAGGCAGGGCACCTGATGCATATTATCACAGCAATAAGTCAGTCAAGTTCTATGCAATGGCAATAAAATTGTATCATCTGAATTTTCTGTTTATAAAATACGTTTTTTCCCCCTTCCAGTTGTATTTATTGTTGGCAGTGGAATGTACAAGAAAGTCTCCCCTCAGGGCAATATCATTGTGAAAGTTTGCAAGTGCATTTCTGTAAGTAAATAACGTTTATAATATTAATAATAATAATAGTGATCTCCAAACAAAACCACATAATTATTAGTAAATATGATTTCTATTAAAGCCATCCTATGTTACACATGGCACGGGTCTATGGATTGGAACTTATTTGTTTGTGTGCTAAAATTCACTACTGTCTCTTGTTCTAATCATTTCTGCTGTGTATTTTGTAAGGGGAGATAAAATGGACTTTAGCATCTATGTAACACTAATCTGTGAAACCTCTCAACAGTTTGCCATCCGTAATAGATACAGAAATCGAAGCAAATCAATACCTAAGAGGGAGCACTGGATGGACTGGGCACAGGAAAAGTATGATGTAAGAAAACGACTCTCTAGATTTTCTAGGCACTTTTTATTTGTAAACACATTTAAGGCCACATTCAGGCTAGGTTCACATCTGGGCGATCGTGCACAGGATCGCGTGGATTGGCGGGCGGTCACAGAGTCGCCCACTACAGCCATTCGCAAATTATTTTCTAATGGCACCCCAGTCGCGCAAGACAGATCGTGCAGTTTCCCGCCGCGATTCTGCCAATGCAATTGAACACGATCGCGGCTAAAAAGGTAATCAATGGGGCCGCGCGGCAATCGCTTTGTGCACCCGAACATGATTGCACGTCCCGGGATCGGTCAGATCTGAACCTAGCCTAACATGGACATGCTTAGGCATACAGAGTGCAGGAACCTGCGGCCGCTTGTACATCTCAATGACAGGATGCGGCTGCATGCTGGGGTTTGGCTTTCAAATTGACAGCAGATTACGTCAGGAGAGATACTGTCCTAGTGTAACCTGTAGAAGTGGCAGGTCCACAGCCTCATATCCTTCAAAGATATGTACATGCATATCAGTTCTACTTTTTTAAACAACTACATTCTATCTGTCTGTTTGATATATTTCACTATATTGTCTTAAAGCTGAACTCCAGGCAGATGTATAAAACACAAATTAAATCAGCTCTTTATTCATTAATAGATCATTTAATGTATTTTGTAAATGCAAGTAGTGTAAGTATTGAATTTGACTCACTATCGATGTCTTGCGGTCTCTTCCCTGTACACGTGAAACAAGCCTGGAGGAGAGAGCAGAGTGACAGACAGCTAAGATTATCAGTTTGCTGCTTCTTCTTTCACTATCCAGATCTGTAAGTGTTAATTACCTGCAACAGAGAACAACCTGCTCTTCTCTCCTGCCAGACAGGGTTGTGCTGTGTGGCAGAGCTGTGTAAATCTCAGGACATGATAGGCAGAAATGCAAATCCAGGTAAAATAGCTTCCAGATTTGTATTACACCTATGTATTTAGCCATTTGCCTGGCGTTCAGCTTTAATAATCTATTTTACTTTTAAAAAATTAGAGACTATGTTGCCACACAATGGACCAATATATTACACTTTGGTATAATGCATATTTTGCTATTTTTTCCTTAGGGGCTTCTTATTGCTCAGGTTAAGATGGTACTGAAGGTCTTGTTCCTGTACATTCCTCTTCCAATGTTCTGGGCTCTTTTTGATCAGCAGGTAATTTATGAAAGGCAATAATAGTATACAATTTGCTTATGTTGGGCACAGCATAATATTCAGGCAACAGTGTATACATTCATCAACACCACATGCAGATGGCTATGAGTTTATCTAGTAACAAAGGCCAGTTTACATAAGAAGGGAGTACATTTTGCTATATGGTATGTGTCGCTGCCACATCCAGTTTTATGCTATATAGAATGTGCTCTCCAACATCTCTAATGTAAGTCTGCCAATCTTATCTTTAAAGGGCTCAAGATGGACTCTGCAAGCCACCGCTATGGATGGAAACTTTGTAAGTAACTAACATTTTGATTGGTATTTGCAGTCACTGTGTCCGGAGTAGTTTTCTATATGGACAACACTAAGGAGCTTATTCACTAAGCTGTCGAAGGCAGCCAAATGAATAACTGAGCCCAAGTGAAAGGAGAAAAAAACCTGTCCGCCTATTCACTGCAGCCTTTTACAGCTATTCTTAGCCGTACATCGGCTGCATTTGGCTCACTTCGGTTCGGCCGAACAGCCTCAGCACATTAGGCCGAACCGAAGGGAAGAGCCCGTTCGCCTCAGCCGATGCAACATCTAGATAAGCTGAGGTGAATGTTCGGCAGTTCAGTTTCTGCTGTTCACCCCTATTCTCCAAGGGGTGGAACAGCAGAGAGTGAAATGCTGAATGAAAACTGTCAATATAAACAAAAGAAAACACAGCGTGGGGTCCCCTCCCTAATTCATACCAGACTCTTTAGGTAGGAATTTTAAGGGGAACCCCAAAAAATAAATTTAACGAGCAGTAAAAGGGGGGGACGAGCGAGTGCCCCCCTCCCTGCACCATACTAGATGCCCTCGACATTGGGAGGGTGCATTGTTGGGGGGGCCCTCTGGGGGCCATGCCGAGGAGGAAAAGGGCCTCTTCCCCACAACCCTGACCCGGCGGTTGTGGGGGCCTGTGCTCGGATTTGTAGGTGAACCCCACGCTACTTTCTTTTACATCGGGGGTCCCCCCTAACATTCCTACCAGACCTAAAGGGTCCCGCTGTTTGTTTTTTTAAATTCAATTTTCTGACACAAGCACCGGCTGTTTGTACGGCTTTGCCCGGCTGTTTACTTTGGCCGGTGCACGTGCTGTTGAGAATAGCGTGTACCGCAGCCCTTCGGTTCAGCCGAAGCAAGATGAAGGTTCGGCTAGATACTTCGGCTCTTTAGTGAATAGCCCAGGGCCGGTGCAAGGATTTTTGCGCCCCCCCCCTCCCGCTTCTAACAGTACGTAGAACCGCAAAATATGTTGAGCAGGACCATAAACTAACACTAACCGCACTCCCTTTCCACTAACACTAACTATTCTCTAACACTGACTGCACTCCCTATTAACCAACACTAACTATTATTTAACACTAACTGGTTAAATAATTCATAGTACAACTACATGTTATGTACTATGGATCATGATTGAACCTATTCATGTTAGCAGCGAAGAATTGTAAATCTATTGCTGGAGTGTGGTGGAGGTGTGTGTTGTATATATGTACTACATATACATTACACACGTCCAGTACACTATAGCAGTAGATTTACAGCCAGTCCCGTCCCAGCTTCCCTCACAGTTTCACTCCGATCCTTGTTGCCTCTTGTAGTCGTCGCTGGGCAGGATCGCTGCATCGCGTCTCGGTGCTCAGCTTGTGGGAGGCGCTCACAATTCTGCCCTGCTAACATGAATGGGTTAAATCATGATCACATATACAGTACGCACGTCCAGTACACTGCAACAATAGATTTACAATTATCCTCGGCTAACATGAATGGGTTAAATGATCGATAGTACATAACATGTAGTTGTACTACGGATCATTTAACCCATTAATATTAGCAGGGGATAATTGTGAATCTATTGCCGGCAGTGTATTGGGAAGGTGTACTGTATATATGTACTACATATAGGGTATACACTGCAGACAATAGATTTACAATTATCCTCTGCTAACATGAATGGGTTAAATAATCCGTAGTACAACTACATGTTATGTACATATTATGTACCGTACTATAGATCATTTAATCCATTCATATTAGCAGAAGATAATTGTACATCTATTGTCTGCAGTGTGTACTTTATATGTAGAACATATAGAGTACACACTGCAGACAATAGATGTACAATTATCAACTGCTAATAATCATTAGTTCAGACCCCCCTTGCCCTCACTCACTGCTCGATGAAGGTGCCTCGCTGGTTGTAGCCCTCAGCGGCGCGTTGTGCTGGAGAGCAGCCGCGAGTCAGCGCTGGTCCGGTGGGAGGAGCTCCAGCTAGGGTCCTAATTTAGCTGGCCGGCGACTGCCAGAGGTACCGCGCGTGTCGGGATCCTCTGGCAGTCGCCGGCCACCTGGCGCTCCTCCCACTGGACCAGCGCTGACTCGCCGCTGCTCTCCTGCACCGAAGGTAAGTGGAGAAAAAAAAACACTGCAAGCATAGGGGCATTTTGACAAGTATGAGTACTTGCCAAAATGCCCTGTTTTTTCGGCCCTCACAATTTAGCGCCCTCAGGCGGCTGCTTGCCTTGCGGTAGCGCCGGGCCTGAATAAGCCCCTAAATGTTATAAATGTAACATGAGCAATACATTTATCTTGTACAACTTTATCTCTTTTTAGGGGTCTATACAAATTCAACCAGATCAAATGCAGGTAAGGTAGTACTCCAGTGATTCTTCCTAATAAGTATTTGGAACTCCAATGTCATATGTACTAATAATAATTAATTTTTTATAGACTGTCAATCCAATATTGATAATTGTCCTCGTTCCCATTGTTGATGTTGTGATTTATCCTTTAATAAAGAAATGCAAGCTGAACTTTACGTAAGTAAATAGTTAATTATATGATTAATCTGTCATTTATATAAATTTGTCTTATGATATAAACTAAAGTTAAAGCCCAAGTTGAAACCCTTGTGAGTTCACTGTTGCTGTCGGTGTCCCTGTGTCATTCTTGATATGACAGACTAGGAATTAAGATAAAATCTCCCCACTTCCTGCTTATATGGCAGGTATCAAACAAAACAGGAAGTGAGAGAAAAATCCTCCCAACAGAAACAAAAGCAGCAATAAAGCAGAAAATGGTAAACTTATCTCTATGCCAGTATACACATGGGTGAGCTTTACCGAACTCCCACAAACCTTTAAAGAATGCATTCAGGCAAGACTCCTCATAGAATGCACTTGGAAAAAACAAGCATCTAGCCCTGTAAACTGCTAGTAGGACCTAGACTATCCAGGAAGTGATGGATCAAATGGAGGCCTCATGTCCTCTGTTCTTCCTGTAAGAAATTACAAACAGTTGGATTGAGACTGTTGCCTGAATATCTACACATACAATTTCTCCCATATTTAAAGAATGCACTTCTTGCATCTCTAAATGTAGGCAAGACCAGTTCTTAATTTAAATGAAATCTTGGAGACATTAGGTAAAAGGTTCAACATAGGTATTAGGCTAACTGCCCGAAAAAAAAGTAACAAACAGGTCTCTACAGCCTTAGGTCTACAGTTTCGACACACATCCCATAAGTAATTGTGATTAGAAAGGCCACTTGGAGGGTCACATTTAACAAAAGTACAATTTTGGTTGTATTGGAAAGATGGTTCAGAAAGATACTTCAAAACCAGTGGCAGATACAACTTTGGGTTCGGATGTCAAGGTGGTCTCAGCTTTCTTGCTCCCCACAGGATTTGGCTCACCAGTTCTCTTGTGCAGCCCATTGAATCATTGTGAAGGTGGATAATGCTGACACATGCACCATCAGACACAGCAGACCGACTTTTGTCAAAACTTAGCTGCAGGTACTCTTCAGATTCTCTTGAAGATCTCGTCGAATACTGGGCTTTCTGGCAGTCATCAAAGTTCTGATGACCTTATTAGAGCATTAGACTTCTATGAGTCTCTCTCTGAACATCTAGATTCTAGACCATTACACACAGTTGTACTGAAGGGTGGTTCCATGGATAGATGCTCCCACTTGCTTTCTGAGACCAGGATGTAGAGGTACTTGAACGGGGTGCTGCTGACTGTTGTGCGAAAGGAGGGAACACCAGGGCCACTGTAGCTCAAATAGAATCCCTGACAATATCAAGGCTTTCTCTTGACATAACCTGGTGAGGTACCTTGTTATTAGCAGCACTAGGGGGAGGCATAAGCTGTTGTGAATCTCCGCTAAGCCATCAATCTGCACTGCTTGGGAGCAGGGGAACTTGAAATAGAACCTGTCTAGCTGAAGCGAACAGATCTACCTCCAGGTGAAACCGTGTCTGGACTATCCACTGGAATGTTTCTGGGTCCATTTGTTTTGTCCTGCACTGGTCTGGAGAGCATATTTGGTTACACATTCTGACTTCCTTAAATACACATTGCTGTGATATTCTGTAACAACCTCTGCAACCTAACCTCTTATCTGGTCGCTATCCTGAAAGAGAGATTCACTTCATGTGCAGCCTTCTTTCTGATATAGGCCACTGTCATCCTGTTTTCTTTTTTAAATTCTTTATTTTTATTTTTTTGTTATTTAACAGTACATACAAAAACACACAGTCAGTAAGGTACATACACATGTAAACGTAACAAGCAAATATTGATCCCTTAGTCCCAGTCGCCTAAATAGCAAAAAGCCAGACAGTGACATTATAATATCATCCGCGCCCGCAGAGCTTATGTGGACAATGCATCATAAATCCCATATTAACTATTGAGCGATGAACATTAGTTTCGATAGGCGGAGATGGTTAACCTAAGGGGTCTGCTATTCGTCATCCTGTTTTCTAATCTATGTGTAGTAACTATGATCTATGTAGTGGGGAGCAAAGTAAGCAGAAGAGATTTTATTTGTGTGTCCAATACCAGAGGCACTGCTTCATTCTTTTGAAGGAAGTCCATTGTGTCCTTGACCTTGGAAACATAGGTCAGTTATTACAACTGACAAGACTTTTTTAGATCTAATCTTTTGTTAAATGACAGTTCTCACAGCTTAATGACACCAAATTTGATAGAAAATAGCGGGGTAGTAGCAGATTTAGTTGTGTTATTTGTGAGTTCTTATGTCCTAACATTGTATTGCTATTTGTCTGTATTACCTCTGCAGCCCTCTGAAGAGGATGACAGTGGGAATGTTCCTGGCTGCCATGGCTTTTGTTGTCGCCGCAATTGTGCAGATAGAAATAGATGTAAGTAATGTGTGTTGTGAAAGAAATATGAAATGTGCACAGGAATATGATGTCCAGTACTTTACTGTATTAGGCTTTAGCACAACGGTTCTAAAACATGTCCTGAGGCTTCATCAAAAGGGCATTGAGTAAACACAAATCTCTCTAATTGAGTTTCCTGCAAAACATGCACTTTTGTTGGGATTTGGGGTTACCACCTTATACCATTAAAATCAAACAATATGATTTACACAGCTTCAGTAGCTAAGTACAGTAGTATTAGATTCACCACTGCCTTAGCTCCAATTAACTGGCCATGTAACCTAACCGCTATTCATATGTGTTATGCTTTAAAGGGATGAATTGTTAAACATATTGGGACTAGGTGAATAGTTTCATATAATGTTGTTCAAGAAATGCTGAAACTATGCTAAGTTCTGAGTTCTCTCTCATCAATTGCACTCTTAAGGTATGTGAGAGATAACAAGTGCGCACAGGTTGGAATTGGGAATACTTGGCCTGTGTTTGTCACTGTAGTTACCAGCTTGATTTCCTTCCATGCTGAGCCCCTCACTAACCCCACCGTATACCTACATTTTTACTCTGAAATTTGGATTTACAGAAAGCCAGAGCTCAAAGCAGACACTTCATAAAAATAGATGCCTGCTTTACTGATAGTATAAATGGCTTAAAAAAAGCCATTGAAAAATAAAGGTTAACCCTCCCCCAAAAGAAATATCGTACCTTGACCCGGTTTCTGACTTCACTAAGGGCATCTCCCAGGAAAGCTGGGCTCTCAAAATTCACACGAGAATGTTTTCCAGTCCAATGTTTCTAGTCACCTAACATTGTATCTCTGATTTAAAAAATCCAAAAACAGGGGTGGGAGCAGCTTGCATTTTCTATAGCAGGTGTACAGGCCTCCAGAGGTTAGAGCAAAGATCTCAAAATCAGAGTTCCCAATGGATGAAAGAGACAATAGGTGCACTGGTGGAGCGACCAGGGTCGCAGCGGTCGCAATTGCGACCGGGCCCTGGCGTTCCTCCTGTTGGGGGCGGGGGCCCGGGGAGGAAGCAGAGGGCCCGAAAGTGGGAGAGTAAGAAGCTGCTGCTGGTTTTATATTTATTCACATTATAATGTATTGCTGGGACTTGTAGTCCTGCATAGTTGGAGCTATTCTGCATTACTGTATAATCATTTTACAGCAATTCAGAATAGCTCCAACTATGCAGGACTACAAGTCCCAGCAATACATTATATTAGTTAGTTGGGATGCACCAGTGCCAATACTGAGTTTTTTCACATGTTCTTGTGAAAATGCCCCATACTAAGCGCAGGCAAAATTACCAGGGTCACAAATGCTTTCTGGTGCAGGCGATCGCACCGCGGTGCCATTGACTTTAATGCACCGCCATGCACCCTCCCACCCCAGAACGCAGTGAGCTGGCCAAGTTGCAATACAGTGTGTTCCAGCACTAAATCGGCCGGAACACACTGGAGCTGGTGTGAACTAGCCCTGAAAGTTAAAAAAGAAAACATACTTTTGATTTACTAGAAAAAAAAAGGTATCAAAATCATGTTTTTATTGGGGGGGAGGGGGAGGCCTTAATGGTTTCTTGCACCAGGCCCTGAGGTTTCTAGTTACACCTCTGATTAGGTGGTCTAATGTTTTAGTTTCTATGAAAAACAAAATGATTAGTATAATTTCTTTTTTTTTTTACAGAAAACTCTTCCAAACTTTCCGAGCAGCAATCAGCTACAAGTTAAAGTTATAAATTTGGGAAGTCAAACATTGTCTGTTACTTTTAAAGAAAATGCACCATCTCCTTCTGAATTACCCATAGCATTGGGATCACTAAAGGTATGAAATTACTTTCATTTTACACTCATATACAAAAAAATATAATTTATGTTTAATAATTCTGACTTCTTGATACAGACCAACCCTTATATTAGGGTTATAGGTTAGTAAGACATTTCCTACTGGGGCACTATGGAGTGTGGTCTATATTATTGTCCCAGTTCAATTTAGCACAAGGACTATACAGGTCAACTTTGGCTGCATGTAAAAAGCTAAGTAGCACCAATTCCAGTGAACCCCATGGTGAGGGGTTCCAGAGCTTATCACTGATATGGAGAAAACGTATTTTTTCTCAAAATCCACAAAGTGCTTTTCTAGATTCTGGAGCCCATAGGCTTTGTACAGCTTTGAGTGGAATAAAGGTCAATGTCTTACCTGGTAGCGAGGCCTCATCAATATTTACAGCTGTCCAGGGGCTTATACCGTGTTTCCCCCGAAAATAAGACACTGCCTCAAAAAAACACACTAGGTCTTATTTTTGGGGTAGGTCTTATTTATTTATTTTTTATGTACAACAAACCACACTTATTCATGTACAACAGTCTACATATATTCATGTACAAAAATATGGTGATCAGGGCAATCAGGGGTGCCGTACCTTTCCAAGAGCAATTTGGTAACCGGAGTGAGTGAAGGCACTTTCACTATCGATTCCTCACAGGCGGAGTGCATTTGGTATCACTCCGCCTGTGACAGGAGGCGGCGCTATAGAGGAAGCCTCGGCTTATGCGGCTCTGCTCCCTCGGCTGCCACCTCACTTCCTCTAGTGCTGGCTTCGTTGGCACCGATGATTCACTCCTGCCTCCCCCGCGGCTCTTCAAGTTCCCCCTTATGCTACCACCGGCCCCGGGAATGGTCACAACTAGGTCTTATTTTCGGGGTAGGTCTTATATTTTAGCAATTCCAGTGATGCTAAGGGCTTTCTTTCTTGATTTTTCTGGTGTGGGAGCCCTTCTGCAATAAAACTGCATTTGTTTGCTGCCTTGCTGAATAAAATGTGAAAGCTAATTCTTCCTATTTTACTATAATACTACACTGCAAGTTTACACACTCTTACCTAGTGTTTTTATGCTATGTCTGCACTATTTGCTTTAACATGCTCTTTTTAAGTCTAAACACCTGGTCTTGAAGTGGTTAAGGAAAAAGATTTGCATCATTATTGGAGTCAATGATGGAGAAAGATCTGGGTGTTCTGGTAGACCATAGAGTGAATAATAGAATGTGATGTCAAGCTGCAGTTTCTAAAGCAAGCAAAATCCTTTCTTGTATTAAAAGGGGTCTAGACTCCAGAGATAGAGACATCATTGTGCCCCTGTACAAAGCATTAGTAAGACCTCATCTGGAATATGCAGTTCAGTTTTGGGCACCAGTTCACAAGAAGGATGTTATGGAACTAGAGAAAGTGAAGAGAAGGGCGACTAAACTCATAAGAGGCATGAAGGAGCTCAGCTATGAGGAAAGATTAACTGACCTGAATTTGTTCTCTCTGGAGAAGAGGCGATTAAGGGGGGACATGACCACTATGTATAAATACATAAATGGTCCATATAGTGAGCTTGATGCCAAATTATTCACTTTAAGGTCACTGCAAAGGACGAGGAGACACTCTTTGCGTCTGGAGGAAAAGAGGTTTAACCTTTGCATAAGGAAAGAATTCTTTACAGTTAGAGCTGTAAAAATCTGGAACAGACTCCCCCAGGAGCTAGTTCTAGCTAGCTCAGTTAATTGTTTAAAAAAAAATCTGGATGTATTCCTAAATCCACAGAATATTACTGGATATTGATTTCTTATAAGTATAATAAGCACCAGAGATTGTTGATCCAAGGAATATCCAATTGCCCAATGGGATCAGGAAGGAATTTTGTTTCTCCTGTTGGAGCAAATTGAACCATGCTTTATAGGGTTTTTTGCCTTCCTCTGGATCAACATTGGGTAATTGTGGGCATATCGTTCTGTTTAGGTTTTTCTTCTCTTTTTTTTCCTTCTCTCTATAGGTTGAACTCGGTGTCTTTTTTCAACCTGACTAACTATTTAACTGACTAACTAACTAACTGACCTTTTTAACTATGCATCTCATATCTACTTCTCTACTGTGTATTAGGGGGCTATATTATACAGTATATGATATAAAAATACATAAATGGCCTTATTCAGTAATCCAGTGCACGCAGCAAAGATGATGCACAAAATGCTGTAACCCATAACAAACCACCATATTTTTGGGGAAAAGTAGTGAATGTAGCAAAATCTGCGACATGCATTCTGCATATTTTTTAACCCATACAAATGTGGAGGAGGATGATGCGTGTACTCCCGGCCGCGTTTGGTGTGCCATTTACTAGTAATGGCATCGCAAACGCTTTTTACATTTTTATGCGTGTTTGACGCGCGTTCCCACAACCCCTAGGTGTGAACCGAGCCTCTCTGGCACCCTCCTCAGCTTTAGACAATCACCTTTCTTTCACTTCCCTGCCATTCCATTTTGCCATGGGGAGTGAAAAGAGGATGTGACTTGGAGCTTATACAGGACCAAGGACTCTTCTCAAGTCACAGAAATGAGCAGCCAATCCCCATGTTCTACTTGGTTGTTTGGCAATACTATACCATTGCACGTTGCACCACCTTTTACAAGGGTTATTATTTAGCCTTCCAATTTGTACAGCTTTTCTGCAACATAGGTATTATGTTATCTTCCACTGACAGATGTGTACATATTGTGATCCTTTTAAACAAAAATAGATTTACTTAAAAAAAATACATAACTCTTTGAATAGCGCATGCATATTATCTTTTCGAGTCATATAAAATACTGTTTTTTTTCTTTGCTCTCAAACATTATGAATATATTTACCTATAATTCTCATTTTTATTTAGGCACATAACTACGAGACTCTTCAGATTAATAGTGAAATGAATGTGAGCTACGGAAATAGAAGCAATGTTTTAGGTTTTGCTGATTTCACAGAAAAGGTCAGATACACCTATATCATCTCAGATCAAGGTGAACTACAAACAGACTGGGTAGGTAGCAAACAAAACCTGTTCCGAGAGAAATATTTTGGCTGTGTTTGCTGACCTTTCCTTCAAAAAATCCTAAGTGCTTGGCTGTCGTGCTGATCCAGACACTTCAATATTTTCAGTTACTGACCTGGAACAAGTATGGATATGAGGAGTTCTGGCTTTACTTGCATCATGGCTGTTCCAACCCATGCTACCTTCTCTTCTCTCACCCATCGCTCCATTCTCCCAGGGAAGCAGAGTGATATATTGGTATGGGGATCATGTAACTCACTCTCCTTCCTTACACATGACAGTGCTGGTGCCCTGAAAAGAAAAAAAAAAAACACAGGTTCCCTTTAAGAATCCAAATCCTGCATTTACATTAAATGTCCGCATCTATTTGTGTCAGTATATTTTACAGTCAAGCTATAGGACAAGTATTGCAGGTATTTCTGAATTTGGTTAAAGTAATTAATTGGAAGAAACAGGGAGGGAGTAATAGGGAGATGCATTGTTCTCTCTCTATTTGTCCTGCACACTCTATGGGAATCCAAAAAGATTTATATTACTAAATCCATCACTTAATAACATTTCTTGACATCTGTGTATGCTCAGTGCATTGGGTAAATTGATGATTATTTTTATATAAAAATATATTTCTAGAGTTTAATGAAGCTATGTGAATTGGATTCTTAGCCATATTTATTGATAATATTTTATTATCAATAAATAATATTAATTATTATTTTATTCAAAGCAATTTCATACTTTTTTATTTTATAGTTATATTATTTTGTACTTGTACTATGTACTATACACGTGTGTCAAGTGTGATGGTCATTTTAATACAGCGTCTTCTTTTCCATGCAGGCAGAAGACATAAGCCAAAAACCAGAACAGGGAGATAATGCTATCAGGTCAGTTTTTTTAAAACTCTACTATATATCTATTGCCAAAGCCATCAGAATTAGTTTGAATATGTTACATGTTGAAGATATTTGTATATTTGTATGGTCTGTCCCTCGGCCCCTTCTATTCTCTATCTACACTTCTTCCCTGGGTCAATTGATAGCCTTCCATGACTTCCAATACCATCTTTATGCTAATGACTCACTGACTCAACTTGGATGTCACACCACTACCTCAAACTCAATCTCAAAAACTCAATCAGTCAAAACTGAGCTTATAATATTTCCTCCTCTCCGTGTTCCCTCCCCCAACTTCCCATCACATTTAACAGCTCTACAATCAACCCCTCCCATGAAGCCAGGGTACTCTGTGTAATCCTTGACTCTGAGCTCATCTTTCAGACCCACATCCAGAATGCAGCTGCCAGACTCATTCACCTTACCAACCTTTTCTGTCAATCCCTCTACTGGCTCCCAACAAATAAAATTCAAAATACTAACAACAACATATAAAGCCATTTACAACTCCGCCCCAACCTACATCACTGACCTCATCTCAAAATATCACCCAAACCGTCCTCTCCGCTCCTTTCAAGACCTTCTGCTCTCTAATTAGCTCCTCCCATGCTCACTTCCAGGACTTCTCCAGAGTGTCTCCCATCCACTGGAACTCCTTACCCCAATCTGTCCGGCGATCCTTAAAGACCCATCTCTTCCGGGAAGCCTATCTCACTTTAACATAACTCCCCGTTTACTTCTTCCAATAACTCAATCTAAACAATTACCGTTTGTATCACTTGCCCCTCCTACTAGATTGTAAGCTCTCACGAGCAGGGCCCTACTAACCCTATTGTACTGAAATTGTATTGTATTGTTAATTCTATTGTAACTGTACTGTCTCCTCCATTTTGTAAAGCGCTGCACAAATTGTTGGCGCTATATAATAATATTCTCTCTGAGAGGTATTGAACACCTTTAAGGGTTAAACATTACTTAGCATGCATACAAAATTAACATACAAAATAAATCTGACACTAGGTCAGCTTTATGGTAACATGCATCACTGGAGTGTAATTAAAATTGAAGTCCAATCATTCTTAACAATTAGGTCTGCTACATCTATTACTAAGGTTCAGTATTATACCATATGTATATAATGCATATGATTGATACTTAAAAGGTATAGTTACACTGCATGGGCATGGCATTTAAACAACTTCTGATAAATACTTGAAATTAACAACACCTTCCTTCTTGCAGGTTTATTAATAATCTTCAAGAAAGCATCAACATAACAGTAACTGGTACAAGCCTTGGTGAAATTCCACCGTTCAGCTTTTCCAATTACACAATGCAAAAGTTGGGAATGTGAGTACATTTGTTTTATATCTACATAACTGGAAGCCACATAAGTATAAGATACGTTTAAGAGTCTATTTTAATATAACTGAAGCTATTTGACATATTTCTCTGCAGGATAAAACAGTAAGATACACATACCAATCCCTGCGAAAAGAATATGTACAATAAATCAATGTTTAGTATATTATTTGGTCATTGGTTTAAATCAGTGGTTCTCAACCTGTGTAACCTCAGGACCCACATTTGTCCTTGGTCATTAAGTCGCGACCCAAATCGCACGGCATTGCGGTAATGCGCGTTCCGGTGCGGGCTATCGAACTGTGGGTGGGAGTTGTGTTTGGGGTACCATTCAAACGAAAGGCAACGCAACATACCTCCCACACCAGAACACAGTTATGATTGCGTGGTACAGTGCGGTACTCTGGTCCAGGCACCTCTACAGGACACATGATGGAGCTGTAAGCAATGCACGTATGGATGGGGCTCCCTCGCGGCCATAGCCCCATCCTATCCCACCTCAAGTTGACACTCGATGCTGGGCAGCATATTCTGAATGGCTGCTTGGCGGGAGAACTGACAGTGCTGCGCTAGGGGGAGGCAGAGGAGCCTCACACCTATAAAAGTGGAGGGCATGCAGCAACCCACTGAAAATGGGGTCGCAACCCACATTTGATTCATGACCCACCAGATGAGAACCAAGGGTTTAAATTCTTTATCCAGTCAAAACCTTTTGTTGTTGTTTTAGTTAGCATGGCAAAAGGTCAGAATCCCTGTTGGGTTTTACTGCTATCCGGTGGTCCTATAGAGAGATTTACCCTCACTTCCTGGCCTGGTGACTATGTTTTACCAGACAGGAAGTGAGGGTAACTCTCCAACAGCAAAACAAACAGAAATACAAATGCTTTTGTATACTTTTACACTTTAAAGACAAAGACCACCTTTTAGAAAAAAAAAATGTGCACACAAGTATAAAACAAAAATGTGCATTTAATATTCTTTTGCATTAGAGCCAATAGACTAATCGTGGTGCACTGTTCTGGGTCCTGCAGATTCTTCCTCCTGTTCCGCTGGAGATGTGACCATGTTTCATGTTATGTCCTGAATATGGGTGTATCAGGAAACTTGTTTTTTTTTTTTAAATTATTTCCGTTTATTGGGTTTTTCAAATGACATACATATTACACAGTACAGTACCAGGGGAAAACCACCTCGAGAAAGATCTGTCTGCTCTCCCTGGAAGGAAACTTGGTTTTAAAAGTAAACTTAGCCTTTAAGTAAACAAATGGGACGAATCTTATGGTTTTTGTTTGCCAATATTAAATGTTTTGTTTAATTCGTTTTGTGCTTGTGTTGACTGTTTTTGTTGTACAGGAAAAAAATAGAAGGTATTACTGCCAATGGGAGCATGTGCTCTGTGGAATCTTTGAAGTTTGGTTTTGGAAGCTCTTACACAATACTCATTAAGGGAGTAAGTAACTCACATTTCTTGTGTTTCAGCAATGATGAATGAGCGCATGAACTGAACATGTACAAAACAGTTCTGTACAGTACGCGTCTGTTATATCTTTTCTTTTCATGAGTAAATATACCTTTATCATGTAGCGCAAAAAGATTAGCATCACCAATCCCGCCTTGTTCAGCCAATCAGCTACTTTGATCTTTATAAATCATATTAGTTGTAGTAGCAGTAGTAGTAGCATACTTCACATGGCCGCATTTTAAAGCTAAGGTCACATGATCTCAGCTCAGTGAGACTACTTATAAGACTGACATTTAGGCAGAGCTGCCAGTTGACTTCTGATCCACCCATCCAGCAGATATATTATAACCAATACGCTGGTATTTGTCCACATGACTGACAGAAAATGCATTTCAGCACCTCTTTGTAACATTTACCATTAAAAAGGGAGCTGGCTGGAGTGGAGGGGATGGACTAGTATTTTTCTTCTATGATAAGCTCAATAATATAATTTATTTAATTCCATGTTAAAGCCACACTCCAAGAAAAAAGGATCATTTACAAATCGCACTGAGTGCTGAGGGGAGTAAGGGATGCGACTTGAGCAGTGAAGTGATCCAGTCCCATATCCACCCCTGCTCACTACTTACTCATTCACAAAATGTCTTGTATTTTTCTCAAGGAATACAAGGCATTCTGTGATGGGAGGATGAGAGAAGGAGAAGGAGGAGAGAACATTTCACATCCCTGCCCCTTCCTCTTCTAGGTTTGTCTAATTTAAATATAAGGGAGTCATTTTTATGTTTTCTCTACTTAGTGCACAGCGTCCATGAACATAGACTACATTGAAGACATTCAACCCAACACAGTTCACATGGCCCTTCAGATTCCACAGTACTTCCTCATTACTGCCGGGGAAGTTGTCTTCTCAGTTACTGGGCTGGAATTTTCATACTCTCAGGTGAGTAGTATTAAGCTATGTGATTATTATAAAGGTGCCATAAACAAAAGCACAAGTGCAGCAATAAGCATCTAAACAGAAATGGCTGTTGAGTAATGATAAGATTAAAGTGCACTGTAAAAGCACCACATACATCTGCCTAGAACATAATCCTTGTGTATTACTATGAATGCTTTAACAGCTGCCTTGTTTTTATTTGTAGTAGCTTAATCGGATATAATCACTTTAAGCTTGCATGAATTGGTTAATCATGTTAGAAACATGATATACCAGACTATCATAATCATTTTCTACACTCTATAGATTTGATGCATGTAGATATTTTTTTCAATTTCGGTCTGAAAGTGATATTGACATATAGGGGTGTATTAATAAAAATAAGAATTAATTAATGTACCTGTACTTGGCTTCATTCTTCATCTCGTCACTGTGTTTGCCTGATAAAGGGACCATGTTCAGTCCCGAAACAGTGCTTTTACACTGTGCCACCATGTTTGCATAATGTCTGAATAAAAGATCGTTCAACACATTTGACCTTGAAGTGCAGGTGATTTTTTTGGATATTCTTATGATAACAGGGTGCCATCCGCAGGTCATACCAGTACCCACCTATCTTATGGTATCCCAGTCAGGAGTGCTGTGGATTACACAATTACACATTACTGATGTGATGGCTTCAGTCTCATGTACTAGAGCTAGGCCTCTTTTTTTGCTGCACTTTATAAATGTAAACTGTGAGATACTCGCGAATAGCCATTATACAAATATTTCCCTCACAATGAAATGAAAGAGTATGACTTCCTCCAGCCAACAAAAGTAGTTATTACTTTCTTACATATAAAGCTGGCAGCCCATTCCCAGATAACGGTGACAGTGGCTTTCAGGGTGCCATAGAGGTGTTTCTGATCATTTTCTCTTGTCTTGGCAGGCTCCATCCAACATGAAATCTGTGCTTCAGGCAGGATGGCTGTTAACAGTGGCTGTTGGTAATATCATTGTTCTTATTGTAGCTGGAGCTGCAGGTCTCAGTGAACAGGTAAGAAATCCTTTTCATCTGCCTTCATTTTCCTATTCTATATAATCACAGAATGTACTGGATAATTAGTATACCTAACATTTATCCCCCTATGGGGTTTTTGTTCAATGTTTTGTCTGCATCTTAGAAAGGAGCAGAGGAGGGCTCTTAAAAAACAAGGTCCACTTTAAGAACCAAACCACCAGCCATCCACAAAGGCAGGGTTTTATATTTATATATCAACAAACAACAATTGTACCTAAATCTGTAGTAAGGCAACTCATGGAAAAGCAGAGCTTCCTATTTTTCGTTATCTTCGCCTTTATTAGATAGATATTGACATTTATTGGACAGCTCAGCCATCAACCTTCCATGCAGGGGGGTACTTGTGTCCTAACAGTTGTAGTATTATTGGGATGCCATCATGGCCGCAGTGAGATGATATGTTGATGCTAGCCATTCTAACATCACCATGAATGTAAATTTGGAGTCTCAACATGTTGTCCTTGAGCTAAGTTAGAATTCCAATGTACCATTTTAATAAGAAGTGTTAAGACTGCTCAAGCAGAAAAACCATACTTGGAAGCAGGGTTTTAGGCCCTCCTTTGATGCAAGGTTCCTGCTAGGGTTCCATAACGTTTCAGCTCTGAATGTATCTGAGTCTCCGTTTGACCCCTTAAGTTCTGCCATTGCTTTTTGCTCCTGATTATCTCTTCAAAGTTAGAATTCAAAGTTAGAATTCAAAGTCAGCTTCATTGAAATGGTAGAGCTCTGCATCATTAAAATATATCTGAATGTATCTAAATCGAAAAACAAAAATGTGATATATTGCAGCTTTCCAGTCCATAGACGTGCTGGATTAATTCTCCATTTCAAGGCTTTTTTTCTTTTATTTTCACCTAATGATCCTGCCAGTAACACACGTCCTGTCTTTGGGTCATAACATTCATTCACTGCACTGTAAATATGGAAAAGCAGTGTTGTCACCCTAGGACAGAAAATGAGTTATAGAAAAAATTGAGGATACAAGTCCTGTGTGGCCGCGCTCTCCTGAGGGGTGGGGGGTTGTTTTAGAAGAGGGGATCTGACTTATCAGAATTTTTGGTTGAGTGGGGGCTGTATGGGGGAGGATGGTGTGGAGGTGGGGGTGGCGTGCGGCTTCAGATCAAAAATGGACCGGGGTGTCCACTTGGTATGGGTGTGAAACAGAAAAAAACAACAGAGTCTGAGGCGCGACTGCCCTTGGAGATTAGGACAGGTGAAGGTATAGTGAGAGTTAAATGGGCTGAGGCCTGCAGGTAGATGCTGCCCGGGAAGCAATTTTTGTTAATATTTTTCCTCCCGCAAGATGTTCAATATCAGGGGTGGAGGGAGAAAATAAAAACAAAAACAAACGAGGTGCACATGAAATAGAGGCAAGTAGAACGGTGTGTGGTGTATATATCAACTCACCGCGAGGTTCTTTAGGAGGTGTAATCATCGATGACGGGATTCCTGTTGGGGGTAGTGTCCGGCAGCCTCTTCGGGACTGGGTGCAGGGATTTCAGATGCTGGGTCGAGGTATGATTGGCATCAGATGTCTGCGTATGGGACGTGCTGCTGGACTGGGTGGTGATGATCATAACTCATTTATAGTCATAAATGAGTTATGACTATAGAACACATCCCCCTCTTATTCTTCATAACATTAGGGGAGGTGTTATTTAGCCCACAGAGACAACTGGAAATAATACTGATGACTTATCAAACAGATATAATAAAACAATGGTAATATTTAACAGTTCAAAGGGAGAAAAGTCACTATTTTCATAATTTCATGAACATTCATGGGTTAATTGATAGGGTTTGCACACAATTGAAGTTAATTAGGAGGTCTCTGTAATATGTAGCTTAATATACTTTTCCTGTTATAGGTTTTCTGTTTCGTAAAAAAAACAGACCGGGTCACACTGTAGTATAAATCACTGGTACTTTTTCTCTTTACTGTATATTCCATTCTTGTTTAACATATTCTTTCTGGTTGCCTTTACAGTGGGCAGAGTATATTCTCTTTGCTGCTCTGCTAGTGGCGGTATGCATAATTTTTGCTGTTATGGCCTATTTCTACACCTACGTTGATCCTGCAGTGATTGAAGCCCAGTTTGATAGTGATGGGAAGAAAAAGAAGGAGAAGGAAAAAGAAGCTATAGGATTTGAAATGGGAGATGGACCTCCAAAAAAAACCAAAATGTAAATGTACTTTGCTCTTTTCTGGCTATGTAAATATTGTACTCAAGCCATTCGGGCCATTGGACAGTAATCAACAACACTGTTGGCAGATGCTGCACAAGTATCATTTAGAGGAAGGAGAACTGATGGGAGCTGCTCAACTTTTTATCAACTGCATTAGGTGAAACAGCCCACCTCTGGAGATTCAAAGGTTGCTAAACATGATACACAAGTTGTCTTAATCAAATCAGGTGTTCATTTATAAAGGATTTTTTTAGTAAGGCAGTACAAAGATTTCAGCCTATACGATCTATGTTTTCTGGTGTCAGATAAATAAATTGTTTTATTTTAAGTAGTTATTTTGGGTGTTTTCTATTTGTAGGATGTGCTTCTTTTTAAATAAACCCAATAGTTTGTGTATGTCACTTAAGCAAAAGCAAGGCTAGCTTAAAGTGACACTATACTCAGAAGGTAAATCTTAAAAATGCATTAAAGTACCTTAACTATTAACAAATATGTACAGTATCTTATTTGTGTAACACTCGGCTGTAGATCCTCAAATTATCACTGTATTGGATCTGACACTGTCCTTCTTTCTGGAGGGTCCCCGTGTGTGTTGTAAAGTAGCCACCACTCCAAGCTCGCTCCTGTGATGGACTACAATCTCATGCTTATTATCATGTTTACTAATTTGTATTGAGATTGTACAGAAGCAAGCAAGTTTGGAGAAGTGTTTACTTTGCAACGAAACTCAGGGACCATGGAGAACAAAAGTAGCCACCCTCCAGAAGGAAGGACACTGACAGCACCAATTCAGAGATGATTTGAGGATCTGCAGCCGAGTGATAGACAAATAAGCTACATTTAGAGTTGAATCTTAACAAATGCAAAAGTGTCACTTTGAAACTGTGTTTACTATTGCTATGGAGGCTATAGAGATGACATTCTCCTAATCTGACCTACCGTACTTTTTTGGCTTGATAAGGTGACAATCAAGTTCCTAAGGGCATTCTTAAACTTACATTATCAAGGAAAAAAAGTAAACGGGTATAACATGCACCATGCACAATCGCTATTGTCTTCTCTAACATTTATGGCCAGCTTAACTGAGTGATGTCTAATATTCTATATTACCATCTATTACCAGCCTTTGTCTTTAAGCTTAATTTTCTAAAAATTCCATTACAGTTTTATGTCAAGTATCTTCATTTCAACACGCCTGATTTTTGAAAGTTAAATTTTGTCTTTTCTCATCTACAATAACTTGTGTTTAATGTTTATTGTGCCTTTAAAATTCATCTAAATTGTACTGAAAAAAATCAAGTATCAGTCATTTCAGATAAACTTGTAAAAAAGACAAATAAAATATCTCTTTTATTTTTCTTGTATTGTTTTTTTTCTTGTATTCACACACTGCTGCCTACCAATGCTCTATATGTGTTGGAAGTATGTACTGGTAGTCTGCTAACACTTGACACATCCAAACATAAGAAGTATACCAATACAATATTATCTATTCATCCAAATACTTTGGAATAAAATGTAAAAATAAAAACTATTGAAATAGTTCCCACAGACTACCAGTAAAATACAACTTCAGCCATTCTTTGGTTCCATCAGACTTTCCCAATATAGTAGCTGACCATGTAGGTGACCATGTTCTCACTGTATAATATTTTTTTGGGGGGAGTTTCAGGTCTTCCTCCCCTACATATTTCTGAACTATGCATAGAATTTTTAGTGCTGTTTAAACAACTGCCCCATTCAGCGCCAGTGATAAAACACAAAAAGGAGATGATGCAGATATGATGTTAGGTCAACAATCCTACTGTCAACAGCCAGACCATGCAGTTTTATTGTGTGCATGATGGTGTGCAGAGAATGATGGGAAAGTGGGAATGAGTAAAGACAATTACATACCAATAAGTCAAACACATATGAATATTTATACAAAGGTCACCAATCTTCCAAAATGAAGGCTCCACAGTTCAATGTGAGATCATGTTGTCACAAAAATATTGATATTTTGGGGCCACACAGGATCCTATTCTCAAGGTATTCTGTGTTACCCTGCGCGGTCCTAAAACATCAATATTTCTGCCAGGCACCCCCTCACGGAAGTTTGAACTTAGCTGCATGCTGTGCCCAGGTCATGACCCCTGGGTTCACTCTACATGCGTGTGGAGAGTACCCATAGTCCATAATAGAAGTCACCAGCACTCGATAATAAGTGCAAGAAGTAAAGCACTTTTTATTAAATCGTCACATGCGTCATATAGCCAACGTTTCGGGGCCATGCAAGGTCCCTTCTTCTTGGCGACATAGTGCATGTGGAGAGTATCTATATACATAGGAGACAGGGAAAGATGCTGCGTCCCAGGCAGGGCTGGCAAAGACGGAATGGCGGCAGAGAAAAACGAGATCCAGAAAATGAGCCAAAGGTCAGTGCGAGCAGCAGACAAACTAAATCAGGAGAACTAAGCTGAGTCGGTACATGAGAGATCAGTTCACGGGAAGTCAGGTCAAACGCGCGAAGGAGAGCGCAGAAACAGAATGTTGCTCAAGCAAGCCAAGCTGGTATGAGCAGGAATGAAATAGGGAGAGATAGGAGCCAGGACAGGAAGTAGCAGGAAGCAAGGTATATTATCCATCAGGCAAAACCCATAGCTGCTAACCCTGTGCAGCAAGAGCAGAGCACATATTTGGTTTTTAATTCCCTGGATCCATTACTCCAATGAGGATCTACCTAGAGATGCCATTTCTAGTAAGAGACACATCTACACTACCTAAAATTATTTTGGGTATCACAAACTCCTTTGGCAGAGCACTCTAAACCCCTCAGTGAAATAACTTTTTATGCTGATGCTAGTGAATTAGTGAATTACTCCTTGTTACTAGTTCAGCCCCAGAGATAAAAAAACTAATTAAGCAGTATTGTATATAGATCTATAACAATAATAATAATATACATGAACTAGATCCCTTGTATGTAGCCTGTTTTCTTAAGCAAACATAAGGGTCTATTCACAAAAGAGTGAAGAGTTTGGAGAAGGCAGGAGAAGGGAACAATCTAGGACAACATAGCTGAACTGGAAAGTGAGCTGAATTGGAGAATGTTTCCAAATTGGCTATTTTTCCCTAGATTGTTCACTTCTCCTGCCTTCTCCAAACTGTTCACCCTTTTGTGAATAGACCCCATAGTCTTTTTTAACCTTTTATCAGGGTATATAGGTTCAGTCTCCTTACTAGCCAAGTTGTCTACTTCTGAATCCCCTTAGATTCCCCTATGTCCAGTTTGTAGAAAGATTATATACATGTTGTCTCACAAGGAGACATTAAATACAACCCAGGATTTTGTTACCCCTTGTAGGGGCTGTCTGATGCTGAATGCTGTTATTCAGCTTTCTCTGCTGATATACCCTAATCTTTTTCTAGTAGGAATTTTTCCAAAGGGATACTATTTCATCTGTAAACATGGTAACTATAATTTGACATAATCTTGCCTTTAAACATGGTAACTATAATTTGACATAATCTTGCCTTTATTCCCATTAAACTTTATGTGCCAAGCACTCAAAGAGTAAATTTCACAAATCAAAATAATATTTGCTCAGTACATTTTCCTGGGTCCTGGGTGTGAACCTGAACAAGGAAAAAGCTACACGCCAAACATACCGGAAGGTTTTTTGGCTTCCACCCAGACTGGCCCTGTTGTATGGGTATGTATGTGGTAGGAACATTAGACCCCAAGATTCTGTGAAGCAGAAACACAATTTGATTCATTTCACATATAGAGTTTCCATTCTCACCATTAGATGGCAGCAAATCCATTTTTTATTATGTTCCCTTTGTTATGGGCACGATTGTGTTTATGAGAATACTTTCACCCTGTCTATATAGCATATAGTTTGCCC
>NW_017307036.1:489021-489493 GCF_000935625.1 Nanorana parkeri
CCACCCCCCCCCCCCCCAATGTTCTTTTCCATGTCCTCTCTCAAGACCCCACTCAGGATAGTTCAGAACATGTTTATGGTCTATTCAACTTTTTAGCCAATCCGCTTAGGTTCATTCTATCCCTGACAGAAAACCCTTCTGCTGGGAATGCCCTAGTACCGGGTGGATTGTACCTGGTCTAAAGGGATTTTAATGTTGGCAGGAGGGGCTCTTATCTGTACATAGGGAATTGGGGGCTGAATTTTCTTCATCACAGTCACTGTTTTTATTAGTGACCTGAGAATTTTGGTGACAGGAAGGTGGCACTGTGTTCAGTACAACTTCCCCGTTCTCCTTACTCAGTTTGAGATTCGGATTACACCTCCCCCTGTCCAGCTCTTAGCAATCTCAACTGCTCTGGCCAAAAAGGGAGTGGCAGGCACACTGCAAACATTGTGCAGCAGAGTGGCTATGCTGCTCTGCCTGCTGTATC
>NW_017307036.1:493551-531539 GCF_000935625.1 Nanorana parkeri
GGGAAGTCAGAAATGGAGAAGGATTTGGGGGTCATTGTAGACCACAAACTGAAAGGTAGTTTGCAGTGCCAGGCTGCTGTAAACAAAGCTAGCAGGGTCTTGTCCTGTATTAAAAAGGGGATGTATTGCAGGGACAAGTCTATAATTTTGCCACTTTATAGATCATTGGTTCGACCTCATCTGGAGTACGCGGTCCAGTTCTGGTCACCAGTACTAAGAAAAGATGTCCTTGAGTTGGAAAAAGTCCAGCGGAGGGCAACCAAACTAATTAGGGGTATGGAGGACCAGAGCTACGAGACGAGGCTACTAAATTTAAACATGTTCACATTAGAGGTGAGGAGATTAAGGGGGGATATGATTTCCATGTACAAAATGTTTAATGGTGGTAGCAACATTAGCGATAAACTGTTTAAAATTAACTCCGTTACAAAAACTAGAGGCCATCACCTAAAATTGGTGGAAAAAAAATTCCAGCACAAGGGGCGAAGGGGGTTCTTCACAGTAAGATCAGTTAGGGTCTGGAACTCACTGCCACAGGCGGTGATTTCAGCAAATAATGTGGAATTGTTCAAGAAACTTTTGGACGATTTCTTAAGGGACCGTAATATACAGGGGTACAGGTACTCCTAGAATGAGATCCTAATAGGTTGGACTTGATGGACTAATGTCTTTATTCAACCTCAAATACTATGTAACTATGTAACATAGTGATTGGTAAAGGAGTAATTTGGGCCTCCGATATGTGAATTTCAATAAGAAAATTGGAGAAAGAAAATATGCAAAATCTAATGAACCAGCTAGAATCCAAAAAGGAGAGATCCACAATCTTATGTTTTGTAGACATACAGGTGAAACTCGAATAATTAGAATATCGTGCAAAGTTCATTTATTTCACTAATGCAACTTAAAAGGTGAAACTAATATATGAGATAGACTCATTACATGCAAAGCAAGATAGTGCAGGCCGTGATTTTGCATATTTGTGATGATTATGGCTTACAGCTCATGAAAACCCCAAGAACCCCAAATCCACAATCTCAAAAAAGTAGATTATTACATGCAATCAATAAAACAAGGATTGTACATAGAACAATATCGGACCTCTGAAAACTACAAGCATGCATATGTACTCAGTACTTGGTTTGGGCCCATTTTGCAGCAATTACTGCAATTACTTTTGCACGATATTCTAATTATTCGAGTTTCACCTGTACTGTAACTATGGCAGGTATAAGGGGGTTCCTGGAAAATAAGACAAATGGTGCAGAAAACATTCATACAAACTGTAGTCCACCACAGCAGTACCTTGGATAGTCGTCAGCCATAATGATATAATGGCTGAAACAGGGAATATCTCTTTTACTGTATGCTGAAGCATATACCATTAGTATAGCGTAATGTAATCAGATCTTTTCCCTTAATAGAAAATTCTATTTGCATATACTTCACATTGTTTTTCTTACACTAATTCTATTACAGTTATTGAGGTATTTCCTGTTAGTAGTTTACATTTCTTATGACTCAGTACTTAAAACTACATGATTCACTGTGATTCCTTTACAGGCCTATTTAAAAATGGGAGAATGATAGCACTCTGTTTATACAATCTGACAAACTTTACCACTATGACTAAATCTATTATTCTGAAGAATAGGGAACAGCTGAGGTCACAATTTCAAATATCAGAAATGAAATCAAAATACAGAGATCGGCACATATTTTTCAAAACTTAAATGAACAAACTCAAGTTTGTCAGAGGCAACTGCTCCATATTATGTCTGCTCCAGTTTGGATCAATTCCCCTCACAATATTTTCTTTCATACTTCGATTGCTAAGCAAAAATTGTGAAACAAACACTTTTGAAGAGTTGGGCTCTGCTGGTTTCTGACCTTAAACTTGCTAAAAACTTTCCATCCTATCACTTGTTTCATATATCACAAAGAGGAGAGCTTTACATATTTCCTTGTAAAAAGCAGATAGTGGCCAAGAGTGCTTTGCATCAGTTTCAAGATATCCTACTGAAAGATATGTTTATGTATGCAGGTGTACGACCGAGACCATATTTTCATATGTAGGTGATTTATGAGGGAAATATGGAAAACATCAGTAGCTTCCACTGACTTCTTTACCTAAAGTCTGGGGAAAAAACTATCATTTATATACTGCACTGGGTCTGTAAATTATCACTAAAAATCTTACCTTGCGACAAGCTGGCACCTACACAAAACACTTCCAGATGCTGGGGGAATGAGGGATGAGACTGGAGCAATAAAGTGCTCAGGCCTCATCCCTGCCCCTCTTCGTTACTTGCATATTCACAAAATGCCTTGTATATTTCTCAACATTTTGTGGGAGAGATGATGTCACATCCCCACAACCTTCTCTCCCCCTTAAATGACAGAACACCTTGCATTTTATGAGAAAAATGCAAGGTATTTTGTGAATATGCAAGTAGCATGGAGGGGTGGGGATGCGAAAGCAGCACTATTCAATGACAGGTAAAAAGAACATAGATGTACTCACAAGAGTAGAATGTAAGCGAGCCGTGGGGCAATGAACAAAACGGAGCAATAGGAAATCCGTGTAGCATGTCCTATGTGTCGGTGTGTGAGATGTCGACACGTTTCCAGGGCACGCCCCCTTCTTCAGAACATGACTCGTTCCTCCTCCCCATAGAGAATATAAAGGGAAGATGTAGTCCAGATCGGGTGGAGCTCTAACAGCTAATAGGGCATTAGCCAGGCGTAGGTGGTGACAATTTAGATGGGCTGGTAGTAGCAAAACGGATCAAGCCTGGTCTATGACAGGCTCCACCTACTGGGTGTCCCTGGCCTCCTGGCCAATCGGAGGTGCAGAAAACCGAACAGGGCAGTAATGCGATCAATGACGCTGCCAGTGAGTCCCAGAATAGCAAGTGACAGAGGACTGATAATCCAAATGAAGCAGTACAGGGGAGGAAGAAAGAGTCGAGGGTCAGTGGCCAGAAATTACCACATAGGACATACTTTATAAATAGATAAAAATTGATAAAAAACATTGATTTCTATAGAAAACATGATAAAGGCATGATGAAAAAGCATGATGGGAGGGGGATCTGAACAAAATTGATCGCCGAACAAGAATCAAAGATGAATAAATGTGGACAAGGGGCTTCTTACCAGGGGCTCAAAAAGAGGAGGCCAGCTCAAGACCCTCATTTAAACCTGTGGGATGAAGACTGTTGAGAGAATAGATCCAAAATGCTTCTCTCTGGCATAATTTCTTAAACCGATCTGGACTACATCTTCCCTTTATATTCTCTATGGGGAGGAGGAACGAGTCATGTTCTGAAGAAGGGGGCGTTCCCCGGAACGCGTCGACATCTCACACACCGGCACATAGGACATGCTATACGGATTTTCTATTGCTCCGTTTTGTTCATTGTCAGACGGCTCATTTACATTCTACTCTTGTGAGTACATCTATGTTCTTTTTACCTGTCATTGAATAAACTTATCTGCACCAGGAAATGCGCCCTCCTCTTTGTGCATCAATCTTAACCAAATTATCAGCCATTAAATCTTCAAAGTTCCTGATTTAAGTTAAGTAACATTTCATTCAGTGGGTAAATTAATATTACTTTGTAACCCTGCAACTAACTCTCACAATAACCCTTCCCTTGTAAACCCTTTGCTTGAATATTTACCACTGGGATCCTCTGCCTCGGAGACCAATATTTCCTTTGGTAGAAGATGGCAGCATATGGAACCTACTGGGTTCATATTTGTTTCATCTCAATTAAGTGTTGAATTTGTAAATTGTTTACACTGAAACCCGCACAGCTTTATCAAAATGCAAGTTTAAAAACTTTGCTGGTTACTAATAAGGGTGGATTGTAACTCTGATGTAATTTTTAAGCTGTCTCGATGAATATAAACAAGTATTCATTGAGGCTACCACTTGAGGGCAGAGTTTTTTAATTATTTGAGTAAACACCGATTTATAAAAACTGACAATATTCTTGCAGCAGCCCAAAACAAATGACATTGTGCTACATCTAGTAAAATAGTATGATTTTAAAATGGTAGTCAAGTTCTAGCTTTTGTAACTATACAGAAAGCTAAAACATTGTCTTTTAACTATGTATAGAGTGTGTAAGGGTGGACTGCTGTCTGGGTCCATTGGTGATATTTCTCTTACTTTCTTGTCCTGAAATGACAACAGTAAGTGGGAGAACATTTCTCCAAAGTAAGGGAAATTCCTATTTTAGACACTTGTCTCTAGAAGAGTGTCTCCACTGGGAAAATTTCCCCTCAAGTCCTGTTCCAGTGTCCACTGTAGAAGTTTGGATATATCATCTCTGGTGAAAATGATCACCAGGACGAACAAGGGAGAATTTTCACACATGCCGCACAGACAGAAAGAATAATGGACTAATAAGATAATATTTGTCAGTCTGTATCTACTGAGTGTAAACCATTTGCTAAGAAAATACATATCCTCAGTTGTTCCCATTATTTAGAGGAGCTCTGGTCAAATTTAGGACCCACGCTTTATAGCAGCTGTGTAATCAGAAATAAATCTGTCTTTTTGACATAGTTGATCTATGGAATTTGTAGAACTGTGCTGCCATCTACAGTTTGCAAACAGAAATACTTCCCTCATAGAAACTAATGCAAGTTCAAGTGGAAATGTCTAATCACCCAGTAGGAAGGGCTAAAAACTTCCAAGATAAAAAGGCCTTACCGAAAAAAAAAGCTTAAGGGAGGACTCTACGTGGGCAACACTAAAGCTACACTAAAAGAGAGAAAGAGTGCTAAGATCAAGAACCCGTTTTCATCGTATTCCTTGATCCACAGAGTCCTGTTTGCTGAAGAAATCGTGGACCAGCTAAAATGGAAGCTAAGTGACTTCTTTTTAGTGTATTCCTATCGCACACAGACTATTGCAACTTTCATTCGCTGGGGAAAGATAGGCAGCAGGTGTGTAAGTATGCATAACTGTAGCACTCTGTATGTCTTGTATTGTTTTCCTGTAACTGTAAGTAGTTTGTATGCGCATTGTTCTTGTTTGATAAAAAGGCAATTATATGCTACTGAGTTTGATCTTTGGACTTCACTGCTAGAACTCAAAAACAGCTGGAAAGAAAAAGCAAAATAGTCATAAACATTAATTGATAAAGTTGTCATGATTTTGAATTGCTCATACATATAATTACCAAAGGAGAAAGGAAAGCTTGCTTCCACGCCACATTAAGTCTTATGTACACGGTTACGTTGTGAAAGTTCTCCAATGCATTTGGGCTGTGCAGAGCTAGAATTAACTTGAACTGCAGTGCTCTTCCACAGAGACTTTGACATTGTTGCTAAACACTTTGATAAAAAAAAGTAGGTGACCTAGCACCAGCATAAACTAATGCCAGAGCTACATTTTGGTAAGCACGATTAGTGGATTTGTGGGTCAGCATGTGGCGTCACTGCTGATGTCCCTGTTGTGCTATGTTTTTGGTCTGGTATAGCCAGTAGTATTCAGTCACATTCAACTATATTTGTTCTGTAAAGGTGAAGGACAATTTTGGACAGAGAGGACATCCAGTTTACAATAGGGGTAATGGGGATGAGCCCATTTACGTCATGCTGGAGCAACCATCCCTAAACAGGGGTTGATGCCTTCAGCACTATCTCTCACACATCTATAATGCCATTTTTAACATCTTTTACCCCATAGATTGTACAACTATTTATACTTTCAAATATATAACCTGAACAATTAACATCTGTACCAGACTTCATGTGATTGAACTAATAAAAGAGAGCACCTCATGTCATGTTCTTGAACAAGAGGTCATCTGCCTTGACAAACTACACTCCACCATGGTGACTGGATTGAGAGTTACCTGTGTGGCTAGAAATGCTGGGGTATGTTGAGGAACTGAGAAAGTAACTTTGATGAGTGGTGAAGTGTCTTCAATATTATAGAACAAGTCAAGTTGAATAACTACTACTAGCTATTACACATATAGCTCATGACATAGAAGGCACATATATACTATCGCTTTAAAGGTAACAGCATATTAAAGCCAGTCTTCTGTTTTCTTTTAAATATTGCCAGCTGTTCCACATATAGCCACACTCCATTTAGTAATTCACCAACGAAAACTTTAAGGTAAACACTTTCCTAAATTACATGTACTGTGTAATTTATAAAGTGCCATGTCACAATGTATACATAGAGATGCTGGACCGGATATATATACAAATAAGGCACCACTTTTTTAAACATATAATGTTTTCTTGGTGAATGCAGAAAATAAGTCAATGAAAAGAAATGGATTAATCCATTGCCTTTTGTCCACAGTAAAAAAACATTTAAAATACTAGTTTAAAAAAATATAAAACATGAAATGCTTTAAACTTCATATTTTGTAGAAACAAAATCTCAATATCACTGTAAACCCTAAAATTACTTGAAATTGTGATCAATTGCCTTGTTATTTTTTTTTCCCCACAGTACATTTTCCCTTCTCATGAATGCCACAATTTCTATGGCTAGATGTAAAACAGCTTTGAGGTTTTGTGGTAATTTGCCATTTTTATGTCATTTTTAAGGTATTCACAGTTGATGGCAGGTAAACCCACTGAATTAACACACACTCAACTTTTTCAATTTTCTTTTTATATATTCATACCAACATAGTTATTTCCAGCTGACTTGTCATCAACTATAATATAATGATGCATTCATGCATTTACAAAAAGGTATCCTTGGTTATTTTTAAAATATGTTTTAATATCTGAGTTATAAATGGTACAATGGTTGCATTAGGGCTATTCCTCTTCAAAAATGTTTTTGACCTCTTTGATCCATCTACAAAAAATCACATACTATACATTAGATTTATCAACCATTTAATCCACAACTCCGCAGGACTAATGATCCCAGATGTTCTGATACCTCACCCCTTATCAAAATTCATTTTAGGTGCCCCACAACTATCATGCAATATAGTCACCTAAATTTTGCTGCCAGCAAAAGGGAAAAAAAGTGACAAAAGTATCATTCTAAAATGCAAATTCAGGGAGAAAATAAATGGTTGTATCAGTAAATATTGTAATGTGACCTTACCACACCTTTCCAAGATGGATTGAAAGATGATGATCATTCCATGAAGGAAACATAATAAGCATTACACTTGTTCCAAAAAGCATATGTGATTTTAATACCAAGATAACCTAAAGTGGCAGTTTGGAAGAAAAGCAGGCGCTGTCTTACCAAAAAGCACCTAAAAATTCAGTAAATTAAAACATATTTCTCTTTATGAGATGTTCAACAAGGGACATATGCCTTTGTCTCACCTTTTTATTTCCTTTCTTTATTCTACTTTTCCTATTTTTCTCCTTTTATTGTTTTTCTCCTATTTTTCATATTTTTTCTTTTATGCCATATGTGTAGCAGCCAAGTAAGCCTATGCCTTGCATACCTTATCCACTAACTCCTCTTCAGCAGACTACTGCTGCACATAAGAGGAACTGTAATGTTATGGATTGGACATTTGTCATGTGGAAATCCACAATCAGTTCTCTAGCGGAAGCAGGCATTACCTTACAGCACTGGATATGGTTGTAAGGCATCACATCTTTCATGTGTGTTTCTACATAATGCTGCCTTAAAACCAATGAAAACCCACATTGGAGAGGACATGTCATCCTTTCCCTTATCAGTGTAGTTTACGTCATCATATCTGTATTGAATCTTTCAGCTGTCATAACCCCTGCCTACTGCTCTACCACATCAACTATCTGTCTTAAACATCTCAATAAACATGCATAGAATACAAACACACTGAAAACAGATGGGCAGATTTCTCCCAGTGAACATTACGAAGAGAGATATCTGCCTCTCCTTGCACTACCCACTCAGATTCTGAACCGACACTGACAGCAGCAGGGGCTGACTGGCAACTTTTAGCCCAGGGGGCAAGTACAACCCAGAGGCCCATGGTGCAGCGACTTGGCCCCCCTCACGCTCTGCCTCTTCCCCGGCTTCTCCCCGCCCCTGTCTGTCACTTTTGCCGTCTATGTAACAGTAGTTTTAATGTATTTATCGGTTTATGAAATGTAAAGCGCACTGGTAGAGGAGCGATGCCTTGTCAGGGCTGTGCGCGTGCATGACTGCTGCGCCACTGGTAGTTCTGCCACTAACTCAGAAATACATTGTACAGCATTGCAGAATGGCATTGGCTATAGAGAACTACAAATCCCAGCAATAGTACATTATACAGCGCAATGCAGAATATCACCAGCTATAGAGGACTACAAATCCCAGCAATAATGACTACCAACAGATAGAGAACTACAATTCCCAGCAATACCATTATACAGCAATGCAGAACAGCATCAGCTATAGAGAACTACAAATCCCAGCAATAAATATTACAGCAATGCAGAATAATATGAAGCTACAAACTCTGTTGCTCTGGGTTCTCCGCCTGATGTCTAAAGGGTCTCAGGTGGGCTGTGCGGGCTCTCACCAGGGGTACAGAGAGTTTCACGGGTGCGTGTGTTTGCATCAGAGGTGGCTCCCTAATTAGGCTCTCAGGTGGCCAATGCGGACCGCCAGGTGGTCACTGAGGGCTCTCTGCTGGTCAGTGCGGGCTCTCTGCTCCAAAACAAAAGGCTCCAGTGATGGGACTACTAGTTTGTATTGAGATTGTAGTCCATCACAGGAGCAAGCTTGGAGCGGTGGAAATAAGAAAAAGTGTGGTGTGCAATATAGTGAAATGCAAAGTGTAAAATTATACAGCAATCAACCAGAAGGGGGCTCACTGCAGCAGACTGGATAAAGCCTGACTGTCTGAAGTTTTACAGCATGTAAACTTTAAATATAAAAGAGGATAGGGTTTAGTAGCTTGAAGCTGACTCTGGAGGCAAAATGAAAGCCTCCTTTGGCATTTGCAGCACCAATGCACAGCTTGATCTGGAGGCCCTTGTATGGGATACTGTGATTTTGGCAATGCTAAGTAAATTAATGACTGCGTAATGTACTAGAAAACAAAGTAGTTATTTCACGAAAGCAAAGTTAAATGTTCCTTTGAATGCCACACTTTTCAACCTTGTGGAAGTGCCTCAAAGAATAGACACTAGCAATACATTTATCATTAACCTTTCTACATCTAGAAAGTTGGTTTTAAGCAGTGAGTATGCTGTTATTGTTGAGTTGATCTCTTTCAGACATGCTCTTTTTGACAAACAGATTAACAGTATTTATTGATTTCTGGTGTCATCATATTCCATCCCAAACATTTTATATAGAGACTCTGTTTACAATCACTATTGTCTGTCGCTCCCTTAGTGGGGGGAAGAATTGAATATCCCTATTGTGTTCATAATGCTATTAACCTACCATGATTGTTTGATCTTTCCTAAGAGAGTACCAGCATAAACATTACAGTTTGGTGATTAAATCAAATTGCTTTGGCTTTAAATGGATAGAAATGAGCAATAATGTTGAAAGGTTTTACATTAGGTAAGCTGGAAACCAGACAAGCTGGAATTCCTTTATCCAGAAGGGCTCATTAACATATGTAGCATTGATTCCAGGCATTTAGAAGCATATGCTGCATTCTGTTCTCGCATTAATTATATAAAAACTTGAATGACAGGTCAACACATGCAAAATGAGCATGTAGGGCTTTATTCCCCAGAACCCTGCAGCAAAACACATTGGCGTCAATTGATCCTATTGAATTCAATGGATTTCACTTGTTTATGCATGTAGACTCTGCTGTAAAATGTAGCAAAAATCATCACATTATATCCAGCTGGAATGATCTATTAATGTTATACAAAATGAGTCCTAAAACACGGTGGGGAATTCATCACACTGGACAGGACTGTCAACCACGTCCACTCTGTTAAATCATTGTCTGATCGATGGCCAGATTCTGATGTGCTTCCTCAGTCTCCTACTGTCTATCAGCTCAAACTCTACATCCTCTATTTTCACCCTCCCGCTCCTCCTCAGCAACTGACTCCACTCACCCTTGTCAATGATCAGCTTCCACACTACCACCCCCTTCCCCGTGCAAAAATAATGTTACTGTCTGTCTTCCGCACCCCAAACCATGTTCAGCTTCCTCCCTAGCTATTCTGCAAATGGTTCATGATTTGCTTATGCTCCTTAACTTCTATCACCTCTGGGAGACTTATTATTTCTCCCTCTGCTTCTATTTCCCTTAGTCTATATATACACAGCTACTTCAGGCGCTTTACAACATCCAGCTTTCTTTGCACCGTATTTCTTCTCCACCAGAAAGCAGCTCCCAGACTCCAGGTATCTTACGCAAGCAAACAAACAAAACACAAGAGCACGCGCTCTAAGTGTAATCACATTTTAATTCTTTAAAAACTTTTTAAATATTCTACTCACAAGATATATAAACATATAATATTGGTGCCGATACTGAGTATTTGGGTGAGTACACGTACTCACCGAAATGCTCTCAATGCCTATCCCGAACTTCCGGCATCAGGAAGCCAGGCGGCGCGTCATTACACACTGCCTGGCTTTCTGATTGACTGGGAAGCCGGCTTCATGCTCCCTCGTCACTTGGTGTAATCACTCACCGCCCAGCTTCCTGATTGGTCGTGAAGCTGGCCAATCAAGAAGCTGGGTGGCAAGTCATTACCCGCCCCCAGCTTTTCTGATTGACCATAAAGCCGACTCTATGCTTCTTCGTCACCTGGTCATGAGGGAGCATGGAGACGGCTTCCCGGCTAATCGGGACGTCGGTTGGCGAGTCATTACACGCTGCCCGGCTTCCCTGCTACTCAGGAAGTCAGGCGGCAAGTGGTCTCCTTTGCAGGGGTCTCCAGGCAGCCAGGAACTGCTAGGTACCAGACCTCCCCTGGGTGGTGCTAGAAACTGCAACACCAGTGCTCACCTGCAGGTGTCTCCCAGCTGCCACCAATCATCCACCACCGGTGCTCCCTGGGAGGTTACTTAAGCCCTCCCTGCAGTAAGGTCTCTGGCTCAGTATTGTTTCCTGTTAAGCCTGAGTCCCCAGTCCTGTAACCTGCTTCTGTTCCCCAGTCCTGTATCCTGTTTATGTTCCCTGCTTGTTGTCCGGAACCGTAACCTGCTTATGGTCCTGAGTCCTATTAGCTCCTTGTACCCTGACCTTTTGTCCCTTAGTTCCCCTGTTGTTTTGCCTAGCTCCCTGGGTTTGCTTGCCTGTTACTTCTTACATGTGGTGTTGTTCAGATGTTGTTGGTTGCTAAGACTTGTTTCTGTTTGTATTATTCTGGTTGGCATAGTAAAACGGTATATCATACATTCTGCCTTGTCCTGTGGTCACACGTGGTTGGTCTGCCTGTGTGGGTACCTGCGCAGATGTAGGGTCACCTGTGGCGGTATCCCTGACAAAGGCCCTACCGAAAACACATTTTAATATTGATAAATATATAAATAATAGCCCCCATTGCCAGGAAATACTGCAGCTTCATTGGCAGGATATAATAATAAACATAGTCCCACCAAAAGCATATTAATAATGATAAAATATTTCTACCCAACAGACAATAATAATAATAATATTTAGATCTAAAACACAGTAAATGGCAAGATGGGCTTGCTTATCACAAAGGAGTGCTAGTACTCTCCAGTTTAAAAAGGTGCAACTAAATCGATTCCACTAATTAAAAAAATAACTTTGTTAAAGCGTATCTAAAAACCAAACATTATATATTAAAGATTTTTTTTCCCAGGTGACCCTGCCAGTAACACAATTCCTTAAAAATTTTAAGTGCAGTTTCTAATATGTCTTAAGTCAGTATTGTATGCAGTGAGCCAATATTAGCTTTCATATATTTATAGATTAAAACTGTGAAAAAATATATAGCAGAAGTTACGATATTGATAGTTTTTTTTCCTAAATTGAATTTGGTTTTTCCTGGGAGCCATATGAGACGAACAAGTAATATGAGATGATTTGTTACATGTTTCTAAGATTCCCTGTACTTTTTATCTACAGTTTGGCAAGTATATAATTAGGGTTTTATCCCTAGGGAAGAGAGAGGAAGGGTTTCTATGAATGATTTCAAATATCCTGTTGTGGGAATTACACAGCCATGGTTTTAGGAAAAGAGAGAAATTCCTTTATCAAGCTGACTGAACATGATCAGTGAGAAGGGGGGAAAAGAAAGCCCAGCCAGATGTGCATTCCCACACACATTTATACATGTATTCCAGCTTGTTCTAGAAAAGCTTGTTACATGTGTACCCTAGTGAACCATTCCCAGGTTACAGCTTAGTTTCTTGCCTAATGTGCAGCTGTCTTAACACTTGGGGATTGCACAAAATATCATTTCTTGTTAAATACTAGGTGAGGCTTGCAATTGTAGTGACCCGAGGGGCATTACTTACACTTTTATTGGACTCACATGCAAACTAGCTACTTAGAGACTATTGAGGCAGGATGGGAAACTTATGTAAATATTTTATTTTATTAACATTTTGTAAAACACTGATACCATTGGTATGTATTTATTACCTGAAATTATGTTGCTATTTATGAGATATTTTTTTCTAGTTACATGATTTTATAATATACATATTTATTATCATACAATTATGTTAAGGTGATGTCATGCAAAGCCATTCCGCAGTGCAATGACCAATCACGAACACTACATCTACATTCAGATGTTTTTGGGTTTATGTTTGATCCCTTTAGTACATTACATTATCACTTCACTGCATTACATTGCATTAAGAGCCTGTTGGCACTTAATGCGCTTCAGTTACACATGCTTCACTGCAGCACACTGCAACACTAGGGGTATATTTATGAAGCAGTAAATGGCACTTTCACCAAACATTCACTGGTGGTGAATAAATCATTGTCATTTAAAACACACTAATCTGGGAAATGAACATGCAACTAATGTTTGGTGAATGTAAGATTGACTATTTTATGAATATGCCTCTGCACCTACGGCATACAACATTACAACACAATGCATGATGGCGGATGCATTGCCCTGCTGAGCATCTCAAAGCATAATAAAGCACAGGCATGACGGCAGCACATTTTAATTTAAATAGGTCATTAAAGAAAGCAGAGTCCTTAAAATGTTGCAGATTCATATTAACAATGCAGCATTAAAATAGGATAAACTCGTATTTCTATCATTATCCAGTTTGAGCTTTGGGGTCTCATGTGACTGCCAGCATCTTGACAGCTTTATAACCATGCTAGTGATAACTGTGTGCCAACATGGAAGAGTTTGAGTGGGGTAGGCGGGATGGGCAAATTGTGGAATGTTGTCATATTTGTCTTGGTTTGTTGCCCAGTGTTGCTTTCTTCAAGGGTAACACAGATGTAATTGTTTATTTAAGAGTATAGTTTAAGGAAAATAACAAAATGAATCCATATAACCAGGCATTAGATCCTAAGTCATTCTATTTAAACACATAAGGGGGTCACAGACATTGTATCTTTCAGTGAGTAATGCTATATCACAGTCCATTCTAATACATAATGCATCTTTTTTTAGACTGGTAGGGCTTTTATGTCTTAGCAGACCTAAACCTATAAACTTTTATTTTTCAGATTTGTATTAGAAAACTGAGTGAATTTACAATGTTATAATATGCTACTTTAACGTTAAATTTTTTAAAAAAAATTACAATGACCTGTCTCCCCATTCCAGCCATATGAACATACTATACTTAGAAATCTCTGTGTTCCCTGTGCCTAGCTTAGCAGTGGACCTGAAATAAGAAAGCCTTCCTCAAACATAGCTCAGCACTTTAGTGTGCCTAGAAATATTAATTTGTCTCCAGCCCTGGCTTAATAACACATAATACCTGAAGATATCTCCCTATTATGTAGTGTCTTAGGATATGTCACTCCATATGATCTCAAATTCACCTGAAAATATCCTTATATCCAACTTAGCAACAGAGTGCCCCAGACAAATATCACTGTTCCCATCCCAGCTTAGCTATGTCCGAGCTACCCAGTGATATAATTAATTGTTCCTGGACTTCTTACTCCTTCTGAAGAGAAGAAGGAAGTAAATTCAGCAAGGCAATGCAGAGCAGTGATGTTCAAAATGTGTGTGGTACCTCAGAGCTCAGACTCTAGCAAACTAAAATCTGATTGAGTCCCCATGGAGGTAACTGTCAGCACATTCTACTGGGACTGCATTAGATCACTAACATGTTTATTATCATGTGCCGGCAACCTGGAGGTACCAGTGATCATAACAAATTAATGTGCATACATCGAAACACAACTATGTGTATATTACATTACAGGGCATGCACCAGCCAACTGTGAGATGAAATTATTGTGCACAAAATTACATTTTAAAATGAAGAGTAAGTCATCAAAATTGATCACCTCAACACCACACCACCTACATGCAACATTCATATAAGAACATACCATATAAGAACATATTCCTGTATAATTGTAAGGGATATCACATGCACCATACATAATAGGGTAGAGTCATATACCGCATATTTATTCTTTAAAGAAACAAGTTGAGTTCCCTCTATCACATTTTCTTATTCCCTACCACATTTTTCTAAATCCAGTTATGTCATCAACAGCATGCCAGGAGGATGAGGACTGTTCCTTAAAGCTACAAGTGTGCAGGAAGATGTACAAGTGTGCAGGACATTCCCATAGTGAACCAAGACAGCTTGTATGGAGCTAATATTTGGGTGTATTTTGTAAGTGTAACACTTGTGATTTCTCTCAAAACCCATGTAACGTGTTACATAACAAAATTAAGTGTTTAAACAAGTGACTTAAGTTGGTTATGAAGTAATATCGTCCTGCTGTAGTTTTACATTTTTTTTTACATTTTTTAATATGGAATAATTAACTAATATGTAATGTATATGTTCAAATTATAATGAAGTTATTCCAGTTTTGTAAAGCAGCATCACCTGTCATGGTATTATTAGCACTTCCCTGCATTTTGGCAGTTGTGAATTTAACAGCTGCTGGGAAAGAGAACTGGGTGGGTACTTCACACTGAAAAGTTTGAACAAATGCTTTTTTATTGCTTTTTAAAGGAAACCCATCATCAGAAAATACCGTAGAAGTTAAAATTATCATGGTATAGAAAGCGTCCCGGGGGAAATGTAAATATTACAGTTCTGCTACAATGGTTCAGATGCCCCTGAAATCATGGTATGATATGAAGTATGCATATGTCAACTTGGCTCCATGTTGGAGCGCAGGCTCACCCAGTGCATGCCAACATGTTAGGCAGATGCCTCTGCATCCTATAGAAAGCCACCCCAAAAGTGGGGGGGTGCATGCCATATACCCAACAAAGTGCGAAATTGGGATCTTCATACTGCATGTCCCAAAGTGCAGGGCACCAAGGATGCAATAAATCAGAATTAAAGCTGAATCATCATGTAGTTATGTAACTTTAGGTTTAGGTTAGGTTTAAATACGGTAAAGGACATTTATCAAGCAAGTTAATGACAAAACTAAACACTAAATATCTATGGCAAATCAGGTTGCTTCTCATTTAGCAAAATGTATGCAATCTTTTTCACTGTATTTGCAACCCATATACTGTACCTGTACCTATGGAGAGCCAACTAAAACTGTTTTGCAGTGATTGTTACATTGTTACACTGCTACCATGCAGCAACAGAGGGAGGAATTTATGAATCAAGATTCAATGTTAGTATAAAAAAACATAGATTAGAAAAAAGCCTCACTTCTGTTTAGAATTGGTGTGTGACATCGTTTGATAAATCTTCCCATGGCAGAACTGCCTATCAAACACTCAAGTGAGAAGGGGAGCGACTTTGTGAAATTTGCTCACCACTAGGACCTTCCTCTTTGACCTCTAAAATCCTGAAGAACAGACCCCCTTCAGACATCTGTTAATATTGTGACAAACAGCCCAAAAAAGCTTAAGGACGATGTCACAAACAAATCAGAGAGGGTATGAGCCCTTAAAATGGCCAAGGCACAGAGTCTAAGCACATTTACCAAATCTTCACCAGAGCACCCCGCAAGGAATGCTGGACTTTACTGGTGACTGTACAGTTCCTGTGGGTATACCGGTAGGTTTTGTGACCAGGCATATAACCAGTGTGTGTTACCCAGTGAACAGGCAATACCAGGAACAGGGACAGGCAAAAGGTCTGGGTGGACAATCGTAGTCAGATACAAGCTGAAGTTGGCAACCAGAGAAACAGGAAAAAAGGAACACAGGACTCAGATACTGGAGCCTTGGATGGGCAATAAATAGTTCTACTGCTCAGTCAACTGGGTCTTAATGTAACTGGGTCTTCATGTAACTCAATAGTGAAATGGTTTGACAATCTGGGTGGGGACTGGCCGTGCAGGTGCCATATCATCCAGGAGGTAAAATCTGGCAATGCCTATACCTTTCTCTCCTGAAATAAAGCAGGCTGTAGCAAGGTAGAAGAGATTACATGGTGAGAGAACCACAAGAAGCAGATCAGCTTCACTGCTGACAGATGGCATATACTTGCTGGCCAAGTTGGGGAAAAAGATGATGGGAGTTCAGACTCCTGTACTTAGGGGCTCAAGAATTTGGTCAGACAAAGCATTGGTGGGTTCCCTGGCCACCAGGCAGGACCAGTCTACTCTAGGTTTTTGCATGCTAGAGGAAAGGCTCAGGTGTGTGGAATTGTGCTGGATTTACCCCTTGCATGGGAAAAAAAAATAGTTGTACTGGCTTTGTTAGACAAATAAAAGTGGATGGGATCATCCTGTTTGGTGAGTTGACTGCTTTGCCCAGTATTTAAAGCTGAACCACCACAATGCAAGTATAAAAACCAACAGCACAAATGAAAATGGGGTACAAAAGTATAACACTTGAAAGATTATTGGGATTATAGATAGCTTACTCTACACAGTAGACACTAGACAGTATGGTTAGAAAAACAGCATCAACAAATGGTAAACAGTTCACCTTTTCTGACTGGTCTAACTCACCTTAGCTGGACTTATATTTCCATCTTTGAATAGTTGGCTGAGAGCTCATTTATCAGCTGCTGAAGAACCTGTAGCAAGCACCTTTATACTTTATAGTAGCCAAGTAAGGTAAACAGAGCTAGATATTGGAGCTAGCCTTTCACCAATCGGCAATATATTTTATTATGCTACTTGTTACAGCAACCTGTCAGAGAAACTCAATGAACAATGATTTCATTCACTATAAACATAAACTCGCACAGACCAACCAAGAAACCAGCTCCAGAATTTAAATAAGTAATCTTGTTCAGTCAGCATTACGCTGGATTTCTATTTCCACTAAAAACACCTGGTATCCTCATCTCAGACATGGCGATGGGTGAGGGGGGTATAAGTATACTAAAGGAACGCAGCTCTATATCTCTATTATTGCATATGAATCGATTTTGGTTGCAGCCCTACAACTTTTAATGCCATGGTTCTCAATTGGTGGGTCACAACTAGTGATAAGCTGAACACCCCCTGTTCGGTTCTAATTCAAACTTTTAAAAAATACAATTTTTAAAGGAGCAGTGATTTTAACATCACTTAAAGTGAAACAATAAAAAGGAAAAATTCCTTTAAATATCATACCTATAAAAAAAAGTGTGCGGTTCCCTCTCCCAAACAATACCAGACCCTTTAGGTCTGGTAGGAATGTTAGCAGGGACCATATTTTTTGGGGGGGAAAAAAAGCGTGGGGTTCCCCCCAAAAGTCATACCAGGCCCTTAAGGTCTGGTAGGAATTTTAAGGAGGCACCCCACCCCCAAATGGGGGAAAAAAGACTGGGGTTACCCCTAACATTTCATACCAGACCCTTGATCTGAGTACAGGCCTGGCAGGGCAGAAAAGGGGGGGGGGACGAGCATGCACCCCCCCCCCCCCCCCCCCCCCCCCCCCCACCCCCACCCCCCCCCCCACCCCTGTGATACAAGGCCACATGCCCTCGGCACTGGGAGTCTGCTTTTCCAGGGTCGCTCCTGGAAAAGCACTTTGTCCCCGTGCCGATGGGGGACAAGGGTCTGTTCCCCACAGTGACAGCTAGCTCCGCCCCAACTGTTTACAGTTGTAACATGTGAGCCATGATTGGGCAGAGTCATCATGACTTTGCTCAAACATGGCTCTTACAGAGTACTGGGCCCTAATTGGGCAAAGTCTTGCACCTGACCTATGGTTAGGTGCAAGGCTTTAGCCAATCAGAGCTCACAAGGCACAGTGCCTTGTGGGGTGCTCAGCGGACGAACAGCCCGCCGAACTCCCTGACAGTTTGTGTGTTTGCTGAACACACGAACTGCCGATGTTCGAGCCCAACTCACGTTCGACTGGAACATCGAGCCCATCTCTAGTCACAACCCCTGTGTTCAGAGGGTTGCCATGTGCCTTTCACTGCACTAGGTGAGAGGTTCCTCAGCCTCCCCCTAGAGCAGCACTGTCAGTGTGTCAGCACTGGAGTGTGTATGTGTGTGTGAGAATGTCTGTGAGTGAGTGAAATTGTGTCTGTGGTTGTGTGTGTTTGTCAGTGTTTTTGAGGGCCCACTTACCATAGTACATGGCATTTTTTTTGCATAGTCCCATGTGATTACCGCACTGTACTACGCAATCGCACCTACCTTGTGTTCTGGTGCAGGAGAATGCTGTGCGTTCCAGTGCAGTGTGTGTCTTGGGCTGCGTGTAGGTAGGTGCAGTACGGCCAATGGCCACTAGATGCCCCCATGGGGCCCTGGAGATAGATGTAGCTCTGGCCTGGGGAGACTCTGTCCCAGGAGAGCTGATTTATAGGGGGCGCCCGAGAGGGGAAGGCAGTTCGGTAAGTGTACAGGAGAGGAGACGTCTAAGACTGTATGCAGCGTCTCCGGAAGGAGACTGATTCTAAAACATAGGCCGGTCCATGGGAAGGACAGGACCAGACCTAGGACTATGTAGAGCTATAGAGATTCCCCAGTTTCCCCTGGAGGGGGAAACCACCGAGCTAGGACTGACAAGGATGGGATTCCGGAGAATAGTGAGGAGCTATAAGACTGACAATATTTGTCAGTGGGCCTCTGGCCGAAGTAAGTCGTGGACTCTGGGCTGCACCTGGGCTGTTCTTCTCTCTCTCTAATCTGTATCACTATGCAACTATCAAGAGATGTGCCGTCATCCCACTCGGGGGTGGCTGAAACGTATGCTTATTGTCATGTTCATCCTTTTCAAATAAAACCAAGAAAAGACTATCTGTGCGGACTGGTTCTTCCCCCTCCAACCTCTGAGAAGGTGGGGTTCTACAGGAGTGCGATGTTGGACTGTATCGTGGCTGTAACCATCCTGAGGAGGGTAGGTGAGCAAAGGGGCTATGCCCGACATAGGGTGCCTTTCACGGTGGCCTTTCTCCGTAAGGGGGAGGAAGCGCCGAATACCGCAGAGGCGGTGGAAGCCATGAGGCCCTGTGTGCGCACCTGTGACACATGTGAGAGTTGGTTGCACGAGGCCAGAGCCGAGGCCCCTGACCGTGGGGTGCCTGGTGTCGTGTTGCATACACGGGGTTACACAGAGCCAACCCAAAGGGAACACACACGCAACACCCCAAGAGTGAACCCCGCCTACATGCGACTTAATGATCAAGGACAAATGTGGGTCCTGAGGTTACACAGGTTGAGATCCACTACAATAAAATATACTAGCACTGGACAGAGAATAGAGAGCAAGCTCTCATTATGCTCTAAAAGGATAAGTTAGCTCCAGTCATTTGATCTGATTATAGGAATGCTTTAAATTGCCAGCTCCACTGAGGTAAGAGTTGATGTTAGCAGTAAATGCTCCCTGTAAAGCTCTGTACAATATGTCAGTACGAAGTAACCGTAACAGAAATGATGTACTATGCATGAAAGCACTGTTCAGATATCTCAAAGCTATTACATATATCATTTTGGAGGTTTACAGTGCGACTACAATAGTTTCCTGTTCATTGCAAAGCACAGACGTGAGGACATCATGCCTATAATTATTGCATTTTAGGAGTTACAGAATTTGGATTATTAGGCTCAAAATATATAGTGTATATAATTAAGAATCTTAAGTTATTCCTTTCTCATTTTTAAAAATAATACCCACAATGCTTTACTCCTTGATAAATTATTAGTGTTCCTCTAAGTCAATGTAGCAGTAACCTGTGGAATCTAAGCATACAGTATCTGTGGATATGACAATATTACTGAGAAGCTCCAATTTCCCTTTTTAGCAAATGACTTCTAGCAGAAATGGGGCTATTACTATGATGTAAAATTAGCAATATGGTAATATAATAAAAGAGCATAATAGCCATCAACGTAGAAACTAATAAAAAAGTGAAATCAAGCACATCACTCAAAAATCCACATAATTTTTACAGTTATGTATCTAGTTCATGCTCACTATTCAGAAACATTCTACAGGAAACTACTGAAACGGTGATGATTCCAATGTCAGCAGGAGTTTCAGGTGGTTTGCTCAGAATCTTTGATGCTTCATTAACTACTCATACGATCTATGTGTATCTAAAGCCAAAGCTTTTTTTTCGACAGAGTGAGGAAAAGTAGAAACCCTGTAAGGTTTAACTGCTACCCGGGGCTCTGTACAGCTCACCATACTGTATAGTCAGTGTGTGTCTGAGGGCTTGTTCACACCAAATGCAGTCCAGGTCTGCATGAGTTTCTGCACACGTAGCGCAGTGGGTTGTGCCGCGTTGGGCTTGCTGCAGTTTTTCTACATGCTCTGGAACTGAACGCTGCGGTGTGAACTAGAGCCCAAAATACCATTGGAATACATTGGACGCAGTTTTGATCCGTTCTGTAACTGCTCTGCACCTGGAACGCGCTTGGTGTGAACAAGGCCTAACAGGTAGACCTTGCACTACTTAGATGTGCAGCAGTTCTTCGTCACACCATGCTGTGCTGAAAAAAGTACTGCATGCAGTTGTGTGAACTGAGCTGATTGTAGACAAAGCAATTTGCTTTGTCTTTGAATTAGGATAGTGCTGGAAAAAGCTTCCCTAACGCATCTAGTGTGAACATGCCTCCTGAAAAATAGCCATGCACTTCCCATTAGGTAAGGGTGCTCAAACACTTAGCTTTACAGTATATCTGCAGTGTGAAATTATCTAAGGCACTTCTGCCTGTGGCAATTCATGAGATTTGGTGATGTCACTAATGTGCTGCGTACTGGAGAGGAATCTGCACCGCATGCAAATCCCTGCTACTGCTTCTTTCATTCTGTGGATCTACTGTATGTTTTGTGAACCTCTTATGTAAGCTCTTACATAAGGAGGCAAAACCCTATTACTGTACCGGGATGGCCACTAGCTTCTACGCATACACCAACCAGCTACAAGGTAGAACAATACAGTTTGTTTTAAAACAAAGGTATTCTAACCGTTTCATTATTTACTAGAACTGTATTTTACTATTTGCAACATTTATTATTGGCTATTTCCTTCTGTCAAAATGTGTTTATTTATTATTTCTATCTATATGGCACCAACAATTTGCACAGCACTTTATACTCTGCACTTTGACATCATTCCCTGCCCTCAAGGAGCTACAATCTAAGGTCCCTATCTCGCATGCATACATAGAGGACCTATTTAGACAGGAGCCAATTAACCTTCCAGCATGTCTTTGGAGTGTGGGAGGAAACCGGAGTACCGAAGGAAACCCACACCGCCACAAGAAGAACATTCAGGCTCCATGTAGATAATGTCCTAACTGGGATTCAATCTGGGAACCCCCAATTGCTGCAAGGCAGAAGTGCTAACCACGAAGCCTGTGTGTTTCCAAATTGGGTAAAATTATCTATGTAGATCACCCCATTGGATTTATATAAGATGTTGGGTCTTCTCTCCTGGGACTTCTACAGACACAGTAGCTACTTTTTATAAACAATTTGCAGGGCTCTTCGCCTTGTGTATATCTGTGAACATTTCTTTTGTGTGAATAATGGCAAAAACAAACATTCTTAATATGATTTATTTTCAGGTCGAATGTATTGTCATGTAATATTCCATTATGACCACTAGATGGAGCTGAGGAGCATAAGAAATAAGTATGAATTGCTTCTCAGCTCCATCTAGTGGCCATAATGCAGTATTACATGATAATGCATATATAAGAATATATTAAGAACAGGGCTTTAACCTTCACAGAAATTGTTTATAAATATAAATTATACTTTCCCATTCACTTCAGCTTCTCTAAGACAAATTGTCTATAATTGAGCCAGACTGTAATTGAGCCAGACTCTCAATCACTTCACAGTCCAATGAATCCATGTTATTGTTCAATGATAAGGTTCTATTTGTTATAAACCCTATCTCCTTGCCATATAGCTGGTTCAGAAATCTGCACTGCCTCTTCAGGGCTAGTTCACACCAGATGCCGTTGTGATTCAGTCCGTTCAGTTTGGCAGCTGCATCAAAATCGTGTCACAATGCTTTCCAATGGGATTTCTGGTGCTCTGTTCACACCAGTGCAGTCAGTTCCGATGCAGACAGAAAAAATCCTGCTTGCCACATTTTAGCTGCACCTGATCGCAACGGAACACATCAAAATACAAACGCATTGCAATGCACTGAACTGCACCTGAAGTTTAAAAAAAAACGAAAACAAAACAGCACCGGAATGCGGCAAAAACACATCACAAACTCGTTCAAAAACACGTCAAAATGCATATCACTGAAGCTACACAGAGGCATGCAGTTCTGATGCAGTTATGGTGTGAACTAGCCCTCAAACAACTAGAGAAAGTGTATGAACTTGTGTTCCTCTCCACAGCAGGGGGCAACAAAAGTTAAAACATAACCTGAGGAATAGGGAAGTTGTGAATTATCACACATGCTTCCCACAAAGCAGTGTCTAGATGCAGTTTTTTCTGTATCCCTCTGTAAAAGTGAATAACAGAACACAATCATAAATGTTGCACAAGTATTGTAAATTAAAGGAATTAGGCTGTTGGAATTGTTCAAGAGAAAAAAACAACTAACGCTGGGTATACACTGTTAGATTTCTTTCATTCAGTTTTTGGCTGAATGGAAAAAAATCAAGCATATTCCTCCATCTACGCTAAGCAGGGTGGATGGAGGAATCACCTGCTGTGGCTATTGTATTTTGACAGTCGGTCCTGCCAGCTGTCAAAATACCTCAATAGGTCTTTCATCTGATTGGATGCAGGCACTGTTTGACCAACAATTTTCTGCCCAGCTACTTCGCTTTTTCCATCTAATGATGTCTAGCGAGAGACGACAGGCAGAGCCACCCACTGAACAAATTTCGGCCAAAATGTGCTCAGTTAGGTTGTTGTTCTGTGCAATGTTCTTTCAGCACACAGCTGCTGGATGAACTTGGAAGAGGAATCTGAATTGTGCAATCCAAAACACAGGAATTTGGTCTTATGAGGTCTGTAAAACGAATGCATAATGCTGCACTGCTCAATGTAAGGCCCGCTCCGATCGGGTCCGCATATCAGTTTTTCAGGCGGACCCGATCGTATGCCCAATGCAAATCTATGGGCAGCCATGTGTAAATGGATGGCATCTGTTTACATCCGGTTGCCCCTGCCTCCGGCTGGGTCCAAAAAGAAAAATGTGATGGATCTGGGGTAATCTGATGTAAACAGACACATGTCCATTTGCATCTGATTCCCCATAAACTGGCCTGGGGTCCGGAAAATTCATTTTTTTCCTCCATATCAAAATGGAGGTTAAAAAAAGTGCCCGGTCAAGGATGTCACAACGGTGACATCCACTCAGTACTGCTGTGATCAGGAAAGGATCCGTGCAAGAATCCTCTGATGATCAGCCCGTGTGCAAGGGGCCTAAATCTGGCACAGGTAGCTGCTAGACTCATGGATTTGATGGTAAATATTTTAAAATGAGTGTATTTTATCTTTTCTTAACTAAACAAATGAATGGATTTCAGTGTCTTGTTTTTATTTAGAGTAGACTGATACATTAATGTGGTATAGTAAGTTTTGATCATGTCTAGGTTTTTATTCACGAAGCTTACACACCAGGATAAGGATACTTATTTTTTTTTTTAAAGTGACGGTTATTTTTAACTGAGTCCAATGAGATTTAAAAATGACATGATATATAGATACGTAAAATGTATGTAAACCTTTACAATGGATTCATCTTATTTGCTCTCTTTTAGTCTGTTTCATACACAATTGGAAGCATTTTGTTACCGTATATCTGTTTGATAAGTCCCCAAAAAATTGAGCTGCCCTCAGTCCTCTGCATACTTCCTGTGTTATCTCAAAGAGCCCTCCTTGTTCTTCTCTTGGACTACAGAATGACTAGCTTTAAGGCCTCGGACACACACAGCACCTGGACACGGATGTGCTGCTCGGGTGAGCGTACAACAGCATACGGCCACGTCCTCCTATAGGGAAAAACAGGCTGCTCCGTACAATCACACGCAGCACCTGTCTTTCCCGGGAACGGCCCGATACGGCCATGCACGCCGCATGCATCTGTACGGGCTGACACTAAGCTGTGTGAATATGGCCTTATGCTGAGGAGATCTGATAGTAGGAGTGGTTGAGTAGCTTAGTGAATGACACTGGACCAAGCTGACAAAACGGTTTGGCTGCAATAGAAGCAGAGTTTATTTCTGTCAGATCATCAGGTATTTTTTTGTATTTGTAGGATCTTTACAGGGAAAAAATAGAGGGACATGTACATGCAATGCAGAGATATACTTCACATGTATTGTGCTTTTTTTGCCTTGACGTACACTTTAACCTTGCGTTGAAACTTTGTGAATTGAGCCTAATATCTGCTATTTTTCATATTTTTACCTTGTAAAGGAGACTTGGTAAAGGAGACCTGCTTGGTGCATCTAAATTGTATGTTCAACATCTTAGGGTCCCCACACATCTTACGATAATCGTACGATAATCGTGGGAAATCCCGCGATCGTACGATGATCGTAAGGTGTGTGGAAGCCGTGCGACCTCTACTACTGTAAGGTCGCACGACTTTAAACTTACGGACATGTTCGAAAACCCGCCGAGCATCGTACGATGTTCGGCGGGTTTGTGGCATGTCCGTATGATAACAGCCGTTCGACATTGCGGTCATCGGAAGCCCGCCCCTCAGGGGGCGTGACTTGCGATCATCGCAAGTACGATCTGCCTATGCAAGATAGGCAGATCGTACGTTTTTTTAAGTACCTTACAACCATCGCAAGACAAAAGTCTTGCGATGGTTGTAAGGTGTGTGCCCAGCCTAACAGATCTAATGACCCCTGCCACACCCTTTAGGTGTATGTCAGGGCAAAATACAAAACAAAATATGAATTAGATCTCTGCAATACAAGCATATTAACCATGTTTTATCCCTTTAAAACTGGGGTAGTATAAAAAAAATCACCTGTCTGCCAGAAATGCACTCAGCTGCTAATTTCCGTTGTGGGCTGACACCACACAGCATTTTGTGGACTGAATTCAGAAGAAATAGTGTCAGCCCTTCCCTGTTGTCTTTTGCTAAATTACTGAACCTTTCCTCCTCTCCTAGATATACAACAACATACTTTAGATAGTACTTTTTCTGTAATCCAAAATATGAACTAGTGGGGCTGATTAGACTCTTGAGAATAACGGTATGCAGCATGACCAGGACACAGGATAGCTCTACATTTTTGACACGATCAACAGGTTTGTTGTTTTTTTTTTTGCACTTAGCAAAAAAAAATATATATATTAAAAAAAAATGCTTTCAACTGTATATTTATGAGGTCAAAAGGGAGCATATGAGAAGTTCAATATTAGGGTGGACCTATAATTTAACCAACAAGCCACCACAATATGTTATACCTTCCTTCGTTCAAAAGAACAGTGCAAAACAAATGTAGAAAACATACAAAGCAATTTATAGCATAGCCAGTAATCACTCTCATAGTGCATAGCTGTAACTAAAGATTGCAGTGCCAGGTCTTGTAATCCGTTCCTTGCCGTTTTCTGTTGACCACTTGTTGATCTGGTGTTGATGACTAACCAGAATTACAAATCCTGTTGCAACTAGTAATATTAAATTTCATATATGCATTTGAAATTTGTATTTAGCTGTTTGCCTGGAGTTATACTTTAAAGAAGAACACCCAGGTCTTGGAAAAATTAACCCTTGGAGTGGGGCTACCACCACACTGCAAGATTTAACTGCTCTTTTTTCTCAAGGGGCTCAGATAAAGAAGATACACTCACCCTATCCTCGGTCATGCGGCAGCGACCACTCACCTCTCTCCCCCTCCGCTCTCTGGCTGTGAAATGTCCCTTAGCATCCCCATGTTTAATACAGTTGAATGGATTGTATTAGATATTATGACATCATGGGTCCTTAGACGGCCAGAGCCTGGCAGAGAAGAGGCTTTGGGGACTGGTCTAGCAGCCAGGCGGGATTGAGGATACGGTGAGTATTTCTTCTTTATGTGAGCCCCCAGGAAAAAAGGAGCAGTTAACACTTGCAGTGTGGGAACAGCCACGATGCAAGAGATAATTTTCTACAACCTGTAGTTCTTCTTTAAGTATGATACTGAGGATAATGATCTTATCTGCTATAATTATTTTCCTTCTCTACAATTTGCACTGCTCCTATTAAGTATGGAAGATTATGCATGTCAAGCTATGAACTGTAAGATCACAGACAGGAAGCTATTAGCCAATGATTGATGGTCAGCTTCAGTACTAATCAGGCAAAGGAAGTACAGTGCAGACAGGTCACTAAAACTAGCATGAAGCAAACAATTAGGAAAACTCACAATTACAAAATGCCAATGTTTTATCAATCCCTAGAGAAATCCTATGAGTTCTGCATATTGAATGTTAATACGTTTTTTCTTGAATTCTATGTAATCTAACTGCTGTTTATAGTAGTATATATCGCATATATGAGATTTGTTCCTATGTTCTGCTGGTCATGTGCAAGTGAAAGCTGCATGAAAACCAGGAGAACAAAACTCCTAAAAGTGTCTGTTACCATGTGGACTTTGGAGGAAGATTACTACTAAAAGAAGCAGTGATCAGCCAGTGGCGTAACCAGAGTTCTGGGCGCCCGGGGCAGACATTTTTTTCGCCCCCCCATTATACGCCATAAGCTGCAGGAAAGTGAATTATTTACCTTGTTCTTTTACATTTATGATAGCGTCCCTTTAATAGTATGGCTATCAGATTTAGGTAGTAACTGAAACAACGGAACACACTTGTTTTCAATTTATTACTATAGGAAGTGATGTAGTCATTGATTGTGGTTCAGTCTCTTGTTGTCTTCCTGTAGCATAATCAAGATTGTGGACCTCCCCAAAATAGATAACAAGTTGTTATATACATTATACACACACATTTTTCCAATGATGTACACACAGTTATGTAAATAGTAAGTACTCCTTATCAGTGGTCTCTCTATCCCAGGGGTCAGCAACCTGCGGCTCCAGAGCCGCATGTGGCTCTTTCATCCCTCTGCTGCGGCTCCCTATCCAGGGGCGGAACTACCCCTGGGGCTGCACAGGGTTCCGGGGCCCCGCACTGCCGATGGGCTTCTCGGTAAGGGACTCACCTCCTCTCCCAGCCGAGTCCCTAGTAACAGGCGGGGGGGAGAGGAGAAGTGTGTGTCACTTGCCCCGCCCCCTGCAGTGCACACCGTCTGGCTGGGATGCTGGCTGTGAGGCTTTTGTCAGGTGAGTCTGAATGAGGAGCGCAGGTGGGAGGGGGGAGTGTGTTACTAAGCCCAGAGTCCAGTGCGTTACTAAGCCCAGAGTCCAGTACTTAATTAAGCTCACATATACCTATATACATGCTATACATAGCATAAAGGTAAAAAAAAAAAACGATAAATGCCGTGTTATCTTCATTTTAGATGTAAAAGGGTTTTGTGGCTCCCGGAGTTTTCTTTTCTGTGGGAAATGGGTCCAAATGGCTCTTTGAGTGTTTAAGGTTGCTGACCCCTGCTCTAGCCTTTTTTATCGCTTGAGGCGGCAGGGGATCGATGCTCTGGCCGGTGTCTTGCCCAGCTCCTGCTGACCAGTGACATCACCGGTTGACAGGAGCTGGGCGGGATGCCAGCCAGAGAGTGCCAGGTTGCTAATATTTGGGCGGGTGGCCCTTACATGTCTCCCTGCCCACCTCTTAGCCACCTGGGAAGCACTGACCATGGTTTCTTGTGCAGCAGAGCACAAGAAACCCCCTCCCCCTCCATGTGACCCAAAGAGATGCCACGCACTTGCAAATCCACCAAGCAATGGCTCAAAAAAGAAAAAAATTAAGGTTTATGAACTGGCTAAGTCAACGCCATGAAAAAGGTTTCTAGTGATCTGAAACAGGCAGGTCATGCAAGGAAACAGGGGCGTCCCGAGGCCGGGTGTCACCTGGAGCGGATACCAGGTGACACCCGGCATGACGTCATCGCACATGTGATATCATCTTTGTGATGCCTGCCGGCGGCCATCTTTATGATGTACGCTGGCATTGAGAGGAGGGGACGTTCACCAGGCGGGATAAGGTATACCGCCAGGTCCCCTCCTCTCTCCTGCAACTGTCGGGCTCTCAGTCCGTGACCAAGTGCCCGACTTTTCAGAGGGGGTGACACCAAAATGACTGCCAGTCATTTTGGTGTCACCCCTCCAATGGTGTCACACGGGTGCAGGCCACATCCCCTGCACCCCCCTTGTGACACCACTGCAAGGAAACCCACAAACATCTTGCAACCAAAGAAAGTTTGCATGTAGGAATGGTACAAAAAATGTCACTGTGTCAATGTGATAGAGTGGTGGCCAGTTATAGAAAATGCCTACAGTAATTTCTGCTGAAAGGGCAATGCCAGCTTCTGAGAGCAAGGATGTATTTACTGTTTCCACAGTACACCATTACATCTATTGATATTTTATTTTGTAATGAATACATTATTAAAATGGCACATTTTCCAAGCGGCGTATAATGACTTGCCACCTGGCTTCCTCATTAGCCGAGGAGCTGGCTAAACCAATCAGGAATCTGGGCAGTGGGTCATTACACACCGCCCGGCTTCCTAATTGGCCGGGAAGATTGGTTCTGACGAAGGAGGCGTGACCTCGGAAACGTTAACCATCAAGGAGGAAGACTAGCCGGCGGGTTAAGTCTCTCATGCCTTTATCGTTTCATGCTTTTTAAACTCGACTTTTGTGAGTATGTTTGCATCTGTTTAAATTTACTTTATTAAAAAAAAAAATTTCGCGATGGAGGCGCTCCCTGTGTTTTGTTGGCCGGGAAGCCAGCTTTATGCTCCCTCGTCACCAAGTGATGAGAGAGCATGGAGCCGGCTTACCGGCCAATCAGAAAGCCAGGGGACGAGTCATTATCCGCCCCTCGGCTTCCTGATTGGCCAGGAAGCCACTTCCATGCTCTCTGGTGACAAGAGAGCATGGAGCCAGCTTCCTGGCCAATCAGGAAGCCAGACAGCGTGTAATGACTCGCTGCCCAGCTTCCTGATACTGGAAGTTCCGGTATCAGGATAGACATCGGGAGCATTTTATTTGGGAGCCCAAATACTCGGTAACGGCACTGATACTAGTATTGGTATCGATGCATCCCTACTTACAAGCATGCCCTTTTCAGCACTGACGGATCACAGAGTGCATCCCCTGACCCCATTATAATCTCCTTTCCTGCACTCCTTTTCAGCTCCTTGTTCTGTGTTTTACCCATGTCATGGCAATGTGCTGTAAAATGTGCGTGTTACCTCAAAATAATGCAATGCATAGGTGTAAAACCAGTCGATTTCTAAAAAACTTGTATTGAAAAATAAGGCCCTCTTCATTGTACTGTGTCATTAGGAGACAAATAGACCCCTAATATCTCCTTATAGAGAACCTGTCACCACTAAAGTGCTATCACATAGGGGGCCATCTATGTGATAACAATAGTTAAGGAAGAAAAAAAGGTTTAACATATTTTTATTTAAATTTAAATATGATAGATAAAAAAATTTGTTCAAAGTCCCATGTCCCCGTATATATGAACATACGAACCCAAACATGTGTTGGGTGTGCCTAGGTAGGAAATCGATGTAGTAAAATATATCACCAGCACACGAAGTAAAATCTTCAACGAGTGGCCATTTTATTGATGTACACACATCTCATCACAAAGCTCATGCCTGATGAAGGGACGCTGAGTGGCCCCGAAACATTGCTTTGTGATGAGATGTGTGTACATCAATTAAATGACCACTAGTTGAAGATTTTACTTTGGTGTGCTGTAGGGCAGCAGCTGCAGCATAATCGATTAGTTTTTAAGTCCAATTATCCGGATAATTGGATTAAAAAAAATTATTTAAAATAAAATACGCAGCGATACCTGACATGTGTAGTGCAATCGTCGTTTTTCTATGTAGGTGCAACCGACTTGTGTTTCTGTTAGTATACACGCGTTTGCATTGTTGGGGGACTTTTTTTAATTTCTTTGAGGGGGGGGGATTTTTTATTATATTTTTTACGTTTTAATTTTTTTTTACACATTGCTATCACATGGGGTGGGGGGGGGCACATTGGAGGTGACAGGTTCTCTTTAAGGTGACCTTTCCACTTTACTGGATTCAGCTGCTGAGGCATCTGAATGTAACTCCAGCAGGCAGTGGCTGGGAGCAATAGCCAGCCTGCTATTGGCTATTGCAATTTAAAATATCCAATAGCAGGCTGGCTATTGTTACAAGTGTCCGCTCCTTTTCCACTTGATTAAACTGTTTCCTTTTGGTTATATATCTCAAAGTGTCAGATGTCTGTGCTCCGTATTTGTTTAATAATACATTCACCAGAGGTACCCAGAAGTTTTCGCTCTCAATCAAAGAAGGGACACTTGTAACACTGTGAACTGTCTTAGCGGACGGAGGAGCAGCAGCAGCAGGGGTATGAGGGGGGAGCAGCAGGGGATTTCAGAGTCACCGGCCGGAGTCTCTTCTACACTTTCGTGCTGGCTACAGCAGGACACAGACCCAACACGTGTTTGCATTTGTATGTGCATGTATGTGATGGCAGGGAACTTTGTTTTAAAAAATAGTTTTTAAAATGTATTTTATATGTGATATTCATTTTTTCAACTTTTTTTTTTTTACACTGAGCTTTATTGCTCTCACAGATACAGTGGCAGGTCCTCTTTGTGGAGACATCATGGATCTATTAGACCCCTATTGTCACCTATAGATCCCAAAGAAGCTGATAAAACACAGTTTATGTGCTGTTGTAGCCGGATAAATTACAGCCTGAAATACTGGAACCGGATAAATACCGGATAAATTACAGCCTCCAATACTGGAGCAGACAAAATCTGCAGAAATTTCCCATGGCAACCAATCAGCTTCTATATTTATATTCAAAGTTTAACTGAACAAACTATAGACAGAAGCTAATGGGGTACTATGGGCAACTGCTCCAGAATCTGTCTGCTCAAGTTTAAATTCTCCTCATCCTGACCCTGGATATGTAGATTCAGGGGGGCAGTTTGTGAATCACCTTTCCCTGGGTATGTAGGGGGGGCAGTTTGTGAACCATCATGTCCCTGGATATGTAGGGGGGCAGTTTGTAAACCATCTTGCCCCTGGATATGTAGAGGGGCAGTTTGTCAATCATCTTGTCCCTCGATAAGTTGGCGGGGCATTTTGTCAATCATCTTCTCCCTGGATATGTAGGGGGCAGTTTGTCAGTCATCTTGCCACTGGATATGTAGGGGGGCAGTTTGTGAATCATCTTGCCCCTGGAAATGTACGGGGGCAGTTTGTGAATCATCTTGCCCCTGGAAATGTACGGGGGCAGTTTGTGAATCATCTTGCCCCTGGAAATGTACGGGGGCAGTTTGTGAATCATCTTGCCCCTGGATATGTAGGGGGCAGTTTGTGAATCATCTTGCCCCTGGATATGTAAGGGGCAGTTTGTGAATTATCTTGCCCCTGGATATGTAGGGGGGCAGTCTGTCAGTCATCTTGTCCCTGAATAAGTAGGGGGGCAGTTTGTCAGTCATCTTGTCCCTGAATAGGTAGGGGGGCAGTTTGTCAGTCATCTTGTCCCTGAATAGGTAGGGGGGCAGTTTGTCAGTCATCTTGTCCCTGAATCGGTAGGGGGCAGTTTGTGTATCATCTTGCCCCTGGATGTGTAGGGGAGGGGGCAGTTTGCTGTGTTTTCCCAGACCTGTTGCTATAGGACAGTGTCCCCTAGCATGCAGCAGCTGATCTGCTGTGACAGCAGTGACATGATTACCCAGCTTTAGCCCATACAGTGACTAGGAGGAGTTGGGAGAGGGGACGAGGCTCTGGAGGAGGAGGAGGGGGTGGGTGCTGATTGTTTTTTATATTTCTTGTTTCCTGGTCTAGTTGTCTGTAAACATCGCAGAGACACAGAGCTGACATATTCCGCGGAAGACTCGCACTGACACTTCTGATCTGCAGCCGGAAATCATCATCACACACGGAATAATACAGCAAATCTCTTCCTGCTGCCAAACTCTGCCAGTGTCCCCTGCAATCTCTCCTCCTACTGGGCCCGGTCCGGCCGATCCAGGGGAGCCCGGCTGTGCTGAAGGTGTCCTCGGCTTGTTGTGGATCTCGGGGCCGGGGCTGAGCTGCAAGATCCCGGGGCCGGCAATATGAGTCACTCCCCGGTGCAGATCGGCCTGCATGGGGTGCAGGTAAGATCGGAGCCTATGCACACAGGCGGGGGCGGGGTTTATTGATTGCCAACTTTATTTCAGTAGTTTACACTTGTTTATGGTGGCCGAGCGAGCATGGATGTGATCGGGGGTGTCACACAAGTCCCGTAGAAACGAAGCTGTCACTGCGGATTATGGACTACTATGAGCTCAGAATGTGATAGTTTAGTAGAAGTTTGCTGTCACCTATGTGTGCTAGTCTGTGACACTCAGATCAGAGATCGGCACATTGTGCTTCTTGCCTGATGACGGGACCATGCTAGGTTCCGAAACATTGCTTTGTACTTGTGATGTCATGTGTATCTGACGTCAATAAAAGGACAGATTGATGCATTGGACCTAGGTGTGCGAGACTACTTCTACATTTGGATTTGTGGGGCGCCATCCTCATGTCATTCAGCACCATCCACCCAGGGGAGAGATGTGATCAGGCTGCGTGTAGTGACTTCCCAGGGACAGATCTGGGATCTGGCTGTATGTTAGTGATCCCCAGGGACAGATCTGCGATCTGGCTGTGTGTAGTGACTCCCCAGGGACAGATTTGTGATCTCGCTGTGTGTAGTGACCCCCCCCCCCAGGGACAGATTTGTGATCTCGCTGTGTGTAGTGACCCCCCCCCCCAGGGACAGATTTGTGATCTCGCTGTGTGTAGTGACCCCCCCCCCCAGGGACAGATTTGTGATCTCGCTGTGTGTAGTGACCCCCCCCCCCAGGGACAGATTTGTGATCTCGCTGTGTGTAGTGACCCCCCCCCCCAGGGACAGATTTGTGATCTCGCTGTGTGTAGTGACCCCCCCCCCCAGGGACAGATTTGTGATCTCGCTGTGTGTAGTGACCCCCCCCCCCAGGGACAGATTTGTGATCTCGCTGTGTGTAGTGACCCCCCCCCCCAGGGACAGATTTGTGATCTCGCTGTGTGTAGTGACCCCCCCCCCCAGGGACAGATTTGTGATCTCGCTGTGTGTAGTGACCCCCCCCCCCAGGGACAGATTTGTGATCTCGCTGTGTGTAGTGACCCCCCCCCCCAGGGACAGATTTGTGATCTGGCTGTATGTAGTGATCCCCAGGGACAGATCTGTGATCTGGCTGTGTGTAGTGACTCCCCAGGGACAGATCTGTGATCTGGCTGTATGTAGTGACTCCCCAGGGACAGATCTGTGATCTGGCTGTGTGTAGTGATCCCTAGGGACAGATTTGTGATCTGGCTGTGTGTAGTGATCCCCAGGGACAGATTTGTGATCTCGCTATGTGTAGTGACCCCCCCCCCCAGGGACAGATTTGTGATCTGGCTGTGTGTAGTGACTCCCCCCAGGGACAGAACTGTGATCTGGCTGTGTGTAGTGATCCCCAGGGACAGATCTGTGATCTGGCTGTGTGTAGTGACTCCCCAGGGACAGATTTGTGATCTGGCTGTGTGTAGTGATCCCCGGGGACAGAACTGTGATCTGGTTGTGTGTAGTGCCCCCCCCAGGGACAGATTTGTGATCTGGCTGTATGTAGTGATCCCCAGGGACAGATCTGTGATCTGACTGTGTGTAGTGATCCCCAGGGACAGATCTGTGATCTGACTGTGTGTAGTGATCCCCAGGGACAGATCTGTGATCTGACTGTGTGTAGTGATCCCCAGGGACAGATCTGTGATCTGACTGTGTGTAGTGATCCCCAGGGACAGATCTGTGATCTGACTGTGTGTAGTGATCCCCAGGGACAGATCTGTGATCTGACTGTGTGTAGTGATCCCCAGGGACAGATCTGTGATCTGACTGTGTGTAGTGATCCCCAGGGACAGATCTGTGATCTGACTGTGTGTAGTGATCCCCAGGGACAGATCTGTGATCTGACTGTGTGTAGTGATCCCCAGGGACAGATCTGTGATCTGACTGTGTGTAGTGATCCCCAGGGACAGATCTGTGATCTGACTGTGTGTAGTGATCCCCAGGGACAGATCTGTGATCTGACTGTGTGTAGTGATCCCCAGGGACAGATCTGTGATCTGACTGTGTGTAGTGATCCCCAGGGACAGATCTGTGATCTGACTGTGTGTAGTGATCCCCAGGGACAGATCTGTGATCTGGCTGTGTGTAGTGATCCCCCCAGGGACAGAACTGTGATCTGGCTGTGTGTAGTGACGCCCCCAGGGACAGAACTGTGATCTGGCTGTGTGTAGTGCCCCCCCCAGGGACAGATTTGTGATCTGGCTGTGTGTAGTGACCCCCCCAGGGACAGATTTGTGATCTGGCTGTATGTAGTGATCCCCAGGGACAGATTTGTGATCTGACTGTGTGCAGATTTGTGATCTGGCTGTGTGTAGTGACCCCCCCAGGGACAGATTTGTGATCTGGCTGTGTGTAGTGACCCCCCCAGGGACAGATTTGTGATCTGGCTGTGTGTAGTGACTCCCCCCAGGGACAGATTTGTGATCTGGCTGTGTGTAGTGACTCCCCAGGGACAGATTTGTGATCTGGCTATGCGTAGTGACCAGAGGTAGAGCTCAGTTATGGCTGTTGTGTATAAGATGTAGTGTCCTATGCAGACCCACATGACATTTGTGTACAAGAGCAAACAGTCTATCCCATGAACAGGGCCGCTGTGCTCCCCACAATGTCATGTGGGTTTTACCATTGTTTACAAACTTTACAATGTACTCCATTATTATTTACAAATTATCCTCCAATTTGTCAGGTTGTCTCAGGTGTCTAACTTCAGCATGAGAAAATATTGTCTATATACAGGAGATGTGTATTCTTTTTTTTGAAGCTTGATGTGCTTTGTGTATTTCTTCTGGATCTGTGTAATTATCCAAGGTAAAACTTTGCCTCTGTGCAGGCGCTCCCAGTAATAGACCAGTCACTGCTGCAGTATATCCCTGTGCAGGGTGACCGGTCTTGTATCCACCCCCTTGTAATTTTCTGCACATAGCCTGTAGTGGCTGGAGCCTGCTGGGTTCCTCCCACGGCTCTGCTTTCTGCTCAGGCTATGTACAGCATAGTGATAATGTCACTGTTACTTATACAAGGTAATATCTGTGTTTGCAAAAGCATTTGGTGCATTCTGAGGATTGACATCCTTTTTAGCCACTAAGAAATATATTTCAGTGTATGTTTTTGTGCCCAGAGTCCTACTTTAACTGCTTGCCGTCCACCCGTTGTAAAAAAACGGACGGACGGCAAGCTCCCATCGGCGGGGCGGCGTAAATATACGGCTTTTTTTGCTCACGTGCGCCCCCTAGCGTTCGTGCATGGGCAGAAAAAAACCTGTCAAATGTAAACAGCCGCTAGCGACTGTTACACATACAAGCGATCGGTGGCTATATATCCGTCTTTTACGTGCTGCCCTGTGTGCTCCCCCTCCTGCACCCTCACCTTCCATCCCAGGCTCCTCTGTCCCCTCTGCGGCCCGTGACCGGCTTGGGCGGGTGTCAGGAGGAAGTGTAGCATCTTCCTCCTTGCTGATCTCCCTCCGAAGTCTGAATGCGGAAGTGATGTGTATTACATCACTTCCGCATTCACCTGTCATTTCTCTGGCTGCTACGCGGGTGCACACAATATTAAGGCATGACATGTTTGGTGTCTATTTACCCAACGTTCAATAAACATTGAATGGCCTTTGATGATGTGACACTATGGAAGTCAATAAATACTGACTATTCTGTACGCTGGAGTGGTTGTGACTTTTTTTTATATTTACCCCCTTTTTTATATTTTACCAAAAAATTGGGTAATAATACATGTTTTATAATTTAATATAGGGGAAACAGGTATTTTTTTTCAAAATTTTCAGTACTTTTTCCTTAAAGGAGAACTATGAGATGAGTGATTTCCACTCACCTCATAATTCTAGCCGACCTGTGACAATGAGACTGTCACAGGTCGGCTCAGTTGATCGGGAGGTGAGCGAACAGATACCGGTGTTCGCTCACCTCTCGATCCTGTCACGGCTCTCTGCAGAAGGGGGTTTAACACTGCGGTCATCAAGTGGTTAAAGGAGAAGTATTGCGAGAGTAAAATATACTCTCCCTGTTGCTTAGAGCCGGCATGGGACACTACAGCTGTCACCCACCGGCTCTCTGACCAAGTCCTGAGCGATCATGTGACCACTGATCACTCAGCTCTCTGTCTCCTCTCCCAGCAGAGAGCAGTGACTGTCAGCCATTGCCCCCATGCAGGGATTTCCCCCTCCCTTCTCTGACAGGAGGGGGTGGGCACGACTGTCTCTAGAGAGGCAGAGCCAGCTGTCATTTAGACAGCTGAGCTGGATCCCAACAATTGTCTAGATCCTTCTCGGCTCTGGCTTAGGTCTGCTCTGTAAGCGGCATACACTCACTATCTGCTGACTTTAAGTCACAGAAATATATTAGAGGGGTTTCTCAAAGTTGACTGCAAAAGTGGAACTACACTTTCAATTGTTAAAATAGAATTATAGGGGGGGTGAAAAACACTCATCCCCATAATTCAGGCCGACCTGTGACAAAGAAGCTGTCTTAGGTCGGCTCTATTGATCGGGAAGTCAGAGAACACATACTGCCAATCGCTCACTTCCCGATCGTCTCCCTGCAGAGAGCGGTGACTGTCAGTCACAGCTCCCCGGAGGGATTGCCCCCCTCTCCTTTTCTCCAGTGCTGAATGGGCGGGGGAGGGGGCGGGCACAGTTGGCTCTGACTCTGGAGAGGCAGAGCCAGCTGTCATTCAGCCAGCGGTGTGGATCTGGACAGTATTGTCCCGGCTGTATGTGCTCAGCATACAGCGCACAATACAGCTATATGCTGAGCTTTGGGACACAGTATATGTCCTGCCATGACCCTGAAGAGAACTATGGGGGAAAAAGGTTGCCCCATAGTTCTCCTTTAAATGAATAGAGTATGTTCACGTTTAAATAGAATTTCTACTTATCTTAGGGCTCGTTTACACCAAGCAGTTGGACAGTCTAAACACAGAAACAAGGCAATGTCCCTTATGTCCTATTACTTCAAGGAGAACTTTTGTCTAGGAGGTGAAAATTAAAGAAGAAATACTCAGACAAACCTTGGTTCTGCCTGGCTGCTAGACCAGTTCCCACAGCCTCTTCTCCCCTGAGCTCCGGCAGTCTAAGGACCTGTGATGGTCATCACATCTAATTCAGGCCCAGTATATGAGGATGCCAAGGAACTTGCCACAGCTGGAGCAGAGGGAGAGAAAGGTGAACAGTCACCGCCAAAGGACTGAGAATCAGGTGATTGTATCTTCTTTATTTTCGCTCCTCGATCACAACAAGCAGTTAACTCTTGGGGGGGGGGGGGGGGCCCCCCCGGCAGGGGTTTCTTTTACAAA
>NW_017307036.1:531576-637834 GCF_000935625.1 Nanorana parkeri
AAAAAAAGAGGGTTATCTTTGGGGGGGGGGGGGGGTGCCCCACTGCAAGGGTTACTTTTTACAAATCCCGGCGTTCGCTTTAAGTTCACACCAACACGCTGCGTTTGTGTTCCCTGAAATAAAAGGACATGGTGTGTAACGTATAGCACGTTCCCAGCATTGCTGTGAAGGAGCCCTTAGTAAGTGAGGTGAAGATCACATGCACTACACTATCATGCTTGCACATGATTGGATGATTAAAGTCGGCACAACTTGACCTGATTTACTAACATGAGTGAATTTTCTCGAAGCTTAGCAAATAAGGAGAAGTTGCGCTGACTTCAATTATTAAATTACGTGCAAACAAAATTCTGTTATTATTTTCAATTGCACATGACTGGCTGTTCATTGCATAGTGAACGCTCAGGAAATATAGAGGAGTGAAGATTCTCTTTGAAAATGCTCTACTCCTTTAGTAAATTGGAGTCAGCGGTGGGAATTGTTGAAACCTGGAGCAGACAGAATATGGAGCAGTTGCCCATAGTAACCAATCAGCTTCTCTCTTCAGTTTGTTCAGTTAAGCTTTGAAAATGAAAAAGAGAAGCTGATTGGTTGCCATCGGCGTCTGCTCTGGTTTTGATAGATTCCCCTCAGTGTGTCCATGCTTTTCAGGCAGCCTGCAGTCCTTTTATAATCTCCAGAATAAATGTGGCTATGTACTGTCCTCCTGACTCAGCCAAAATTCTAGTTGTGTGTGGCCCTGTTGATACAACGCACACACTGCTGGAGCTGTCACAACGCAGTAGCCGCCTGTTAAAATGTAGCGTTTTTGCGGACAGGCTAGTGTGAACGGGCCCTCAGCTTTGAGACTAGCACCCCGATTTGACAAGCAGGGTACCTCCTGAGCTTGTAAAAGGTGTATTGCATATTGGGAACCTCAGTGAGGCTGATTAAAGGAGTTGAGAATCTTCACTCTATAAATTATCACATACATATGAAATAAGTAAACAGGATTTGCTAGTCACGCGATTGGATAACTGAAAGGAAGAGTCACACAGTTTGTGTGCAGATTCTCATCTCCTTTTAGGGATCTGTACGTTCTATATTTTATTTATTACAGGTATTTATAGGTAGAACTTTACATGCTGCACATTCACCTCAGTCCCTGCCCTCTAGGAGCTTACAATCTAAGGTCCCTTTCTCACATGCATTCATACAGGGCCAACTTAGATAGGAGCCATTTATCCTTCCAGCGTGTCTTTGGAGTGTGGGAGGAAACCAGAGTACCCGAAGGAAACCCACACAAGCACAGGGAGAGCATGCAAACTCCATGCAGATAGTGTCCTGGCCCGGCAGAAGTGCTAACCACTACGCCACTGAGCTTCCTATAGATCAGGGGTGAGCAATCAGGGCCTCCAGCTGTGCTTTAACTACAAATCCCAATATGCCTCTGGGAGTAATGCCTGTTGCTGTGAGTCTTGCAATGCCTCATGGGATTTGTAGTTCAACAACAGCTGAAGGGCCAGAGTTGCCCACCCCTGCTATAGACTTTGTTCTAGTGCATGCTGCACCCTGTGCATTCGGCCTTCTCCTGGGTAAACATGCGGTCACCGCTTTCACTTTCCCATGCCCATTCACTAAGCCCAGGAAGCATTGTTTGGATTGTCAGGCTGTAATGAGCGGAAACACAACAGTCCTCTCAGTGTTAAACATCTGGAAGTCAGCGTTGCGCAATGTGGACCGTGTTCCCAGCCAGTGTATTGCACTGTGCTGGCCGGTTAACCCCTTGTGTTTGTGTGGGGGGAGGAGGAGTGCCTTCCTGTGTATCCGGCCACATGCTGAAGATATGAGGCTTCTTTTTCTAAGAGGAAGTAAAAACTTTGCTCTGCCTAGACCTGAAGTTACTCGCCTGACAGGTCAGGAGCTCGGGTCAGTTATTAGCACACACCCAGGAACATTCATTCTGGGCGGACAGAGCAGTGACTACCGTGCTACTTATTTACTGAGGTGGCTCAGCAGCATTCCGTGAATTCTGATTGGCTGTGCACTGTAAAGGGAGCCTGCCATGGTAGGAATATGGGAGCTGCCACTGCTGACTTGTTTTGTTTTTTTAACCATTTTGCTTCTATGAGTGCTTTTCACAGTTCATCTGTGGACTTGGCATGTCTGTATTGTTCACGGGCGGTGGGGGCAAACAAGGTTGTTATTTGGCTGCTGCAGGTATGTGCACCCACCTCTGGGTACATACATTTTATACCTGGAGCACTTTTTAAAAATTTTCTTTCATTGTAAAATCTTTTCAATGTCAACTCCAGTTTTTTCATTTTCACAGGTTTCACACGACTAACAGCCGGCCCGTACAGATCCGTGCTGCGTGCATGGCCGTATCGCGCTGCTCCCAGGAAGGACAGGTGCTGCATGTGATTTGTACACTGCAGCCTGTTCTTCTCTATGGGAGTACGCCTCCGTATGCTCACCCGAACTGCAGACAGGATGGATGGAACCGAACTCACACGGACGTGCAGTTCGAGTAAGTGTACGGCGGCGTACTCCCAAAGAGAAGGACAGGCTCGCTCGCAGCACCTGTCCTTCCTGGGAGCGGCCCGATACTGCCGTGCACTCAGTACGGATCTGTACGGGCCGGCTCTTATCTGTGTGAATGAGGCCTAAGGGCCCAATCACACCAGCTTCTGGTGTGCTCTGAGAAGGCTGTGCTGCTGATGCTCTGAAAGCAGTGCATTGCACTGTAACCTTTTTTTTTTGTCAGAACTTTGTTGAAAATGTCACAAAGTGACATGGGGCAGCACAGTGGCATGGGTCCTCGGTTCAAATCCAGGTCAGGACATTATCTGCATGTTTTCTCTGTGCTTATGTGGGTTCTCTGGTTTTCTCCCACACTCCAAAGGCATGCTGGAAGGTTATTTGACTCCTGTTTATAATAGCCCTGTATGCATGTGAGATATCGACCTTATATTGTAAGCTCCTTGAGGCAAGGGACTTATGTGAATGTGCACTATGTAAAGCGCTGTGTAAAATTGTTGACGCTATATAAATACCTGTAGTAAATAAATACATTTCATTCAGTTCTAATCAATGCAGTGAAGTTTGATGGATTGAGTCGCAGCGCTGCGCTAACAAAAAGGACTGCTTGCAGTTTTAGCCCATGGGCTAGTATGTTCTGAGCCCATCACACTGTTTACTTTTTTTTTCTTCTTTCTTTCCTGTAAACTCAATTTAGGTCCCCAAAGCAGCGCGGTGGCCTGTGGTGTGGTCCAGTGCGCTGCAAGAAAAAAATGCAGCCTATCTGCGTTTTATCACACCACACCACATGTCACAACTGTGTTGTGGTGTTAACGGGGGAACATTTAAAGTAATTGTTTTTATGTGCCGCAGCAGAGATTGTACAACACTAGTCACTGCATCTAATATGAATGAGCCCTTACAGATATCAATCCAATTGTGAAATCTGTTCAATTGGGCAATGGGTTTTCACCTCCTGGGTGACATAGTTGTTTGGATTGCTCAAAAAGTATCCCACTTGTAAATATATTGGCTGGCATTCCTCATCTTCTGAAGAGACTAGTTGCCTGGCTACTGTGATGAAGCTGTGGCATCACCCACTGGCCGCTGTCAGAATTCCTGAACGGAGGTTGCAGCTCCATTTGGCCGAGAATCTTCCAACTTGCTCCTTCGATCACCTGATCGAGGTCTGTTGGGAGGAAGGGTGCCAACAGCAGTGCCCACGGTGTGAATTTCATCCGGATCATCAGGAACTGGCTGAAATTCCATCCGTGTGTACCCGGCTTTAGAAACCACTGACACGGAGCACACATGCAGATAAGGTACAGTAAGTCAGTGAAAGATCGGAAATCTTTATCTACATACTTGTTCTGTGTAAGTGGTTCAAAGCATTGAAGCCAGAGGGTCAGCATGACAGCCAGGCCTAGAAGTCAGCAACGGCAGCTGCCATGTTTCTCTCGGGTAAGGTGTACTCTAAAATAAATAAGCAGTGACACATCCTGGTTTTCCTTCATTAAAGAGGAACTCCAGGGCAAATGATTATAGACCCTTACAGTTTTTTTTACCCTCCTTGGGGTTTTGGGTGTTCCCACTCTCCTTCACATGTTCCCATTCTTGTTTTACTAGTCCTTGCACAGAGTAGAAGATTGTGATACAGTAAATAAGCACATCTTCTATATTAGATTATTTTGTTATGTTTTTTTATATTATTATATAACAGTATTTCTTCTGGGGAAAGGCTTCCTCTTTGCCTCAGCTTCCTAATAGGCACATGCCTATTCTACAAAATGGGAAATCCAGGTGTTGAAACCTGTCAAGACAGAAATAAGAAGCCTTCCATTACTGTTTTTGAAGTCGTGTGCTATGGGGCTACTGATTTTATCTTTGCTTTACTACTTGGTAAGTCACTAACCTGGAACAAGCATGCTTTATGTGGGTCCATGACTCACCAATTGGTGAAGAAAGGATGACAGCCCTTCAAAAACATGTAGAAATTCACAAACAAATCCTGAAGATCCAATCAATGAACTATTTGTATAATATGACATTCTTATCTACTGGTGACAAATATCTATATACAGTATACAAAAAAAACTTCTTATAATAATAGGATTGCCCAAATGCAGGATATGGTTATCGACTATGTTCCACAACAGAGGAAACAGGGTGACCACAAACAGCATCTTAAACAATAGCAAGTGAAGTTAATATGTTCAAACCAAGGGATTTCCAGCATAGGTCCATGGAGCATAAAGCATGGATTGGGAGTATAAGGGTTAGGACCTCAGTCTGGTTTTTTTATTGTCCCATTGGGGAAATTGTCCTTCACTTCCTGTCTCAGTGACTGATGGTCTGGGGGACAGGAAGTGATGGTGAATCAACTACAGCCAATTAACAAAATGGCTGCAGTTGGGTTTTAACATAAATCTCCACTTCTGTTAAAGCTGAACTCCAGGCAGATATAAAAGACACAGATTTACCTGAATTTGGCTTGGTACCTGTCCCTTTATAGCAGAGCCCAGAGTGTGAAAGGAAGAAGCAGCACAAGGAGCCAGTCAATTCATGTGCTGAATGCTGATAGGAGAAAGCGGAGTAACAGAGAGATGAACTCATCACTGTGCTGCTTCCCATTTACTGGCTGAAGCGGGTGCATGACAGCCTTGGATTAGACAAATTGAGTTAAGTAATGCTGGCCATCATTGGACCTAGAAGAATGAGGGCATCTAATGGTGGAAAAAAGGCTGTGCGGGGCAGTCCACGCTGCTGCTATCTGCTGCATTGAACACTGCTTAGTGTGTCAGATGCCTGGTCCCTGCTGTGCGCCATTGTTACTTCTCCAGCCGTTATATCAATGCAGGACACAGTGGTGATGTAGGAAAGGACCATAGCACGTAGCAGAGGCACCAGGCGTCTGACACACTTGGAAGAGTGCCGAATTCTGAAGGTGTTTCAGATGTTTAACCCTTTTCTTTGCAGTCATGGCTTAGGATTCAGATTGAAAAATAAACATATTGGGTTTTATATAGCCCAGTAGCCCAGGAAGGCCTTGGCTTGCACTATTTGCATGTATTAGTACTGTCCACCAATACACACCTGCAGCTGTATGTATATGTGTATGTCAGCAGATCCTGTGGTTACCATTTCACACATTCTATCATGTCTGTAAGGGATTCTGTTCAGGGTAATGAATTGAAAGCGCATTGGTTTTTATCATGTAGACGGTCTGTGCTGAAAATAAAAGTCCCTGTACGTCTCCAGAAATGCTTTTCCACATTGCTTGCACGTAGTGTAATTAACTAATTCTGCTGTGCATTAGGAACATTCACCAAGTTTTACACTTAAAGGAGAACTATGGGGTGAAGGCTTTTCCCCATAGTTCTCCTTAGGGTAACGGGAGGACACAAACTAGCGTCCTCCCGTCACCCTAGGCTCAGTATACCGCTCGCGGTATACTGAGACCCCGCAGTATACCTCGAGCTGCTGCCCGCGGTATACTGAGATGCCGCAGCTGAAGCGGATCCTGACAATTATGTCTGGATCCGCCCAGCTGCGTGACTGACAGCTGGCTCTGCCTATCTAGAGGCAGAGCCAGCTGTACCCGCCCCCTCCCTTGTTTGTTCCGCCAGTAAGCGCTGGCGGATCGGAGCGGAATCCAGCCCCTCCCCTGTCACGGCAGAGAGCCGTGACAGGATCGAGAGGCGAGCGAACGCCGGTATGTGTTCGCTCACCTCACGATCTACTGAGCCGACCTGTGACAGTCTCATTGTCACAGGTCGGCTAGAACTATGAGGTGAGTGAAAGGCACTCCTCATAGTTCTCCTTTTAACCCGACGGCGGAAAAAGATTCTAGTAGGTTTATATGGTTATTAGGAGTGGGATAGAACGTATGGAATATCAGCACAGAAATGCATGTTTATTTTTAGTGTTTGACCATAGATACTCTTTAAATCTAATGCTTTATCTGCTTACATTTTCACTTTCGTGGATAATCTTTTGCCCTTTCATCAACATGGTAAAGGAATTTTATATTAAACCTTTTTATTTTTATTACATAGCTTATTTCAGACCCAGTGATGTCATCACTGGGGTTCTGTGCTTCTCTGTGCTATGTGGGCACATCATGGCTCGATGATTCACACAACTGAAATCTATTGAATGAAAGCTGCAGGAAAATAACAGTTGAGCTGGGGAGGAAAGAGCTAGATGATGTTGAACATCCTCTAGACAGGAAATAAGGCAGACTATATTTGACTTGCTGTAGCTTCTTATGTACATTGTGAAAAGCTGACAGTGTTCAGCGAGATCAAAGTAAGCTATTTCAGTACAGGAGAGGAGCCGGTACAACGGTGTAAGGCTGGAGTTCATCTTTAATTTTGGATAGAACATAGAAGGGTTTGATCCTCTCTCCGCTTTTTATTTATGTCCCTGGTGCACGGATGTATGTATGAATAACAGGATCTCCCCTCGTCCATTCACAAAATACTACCCCCACCAGGGTGACATAGTAGGAGCACAACTGAGAGACAACACACAAATGGGTTTGGGAGTTAATAGGGTGCTAATGTATAAATGTTCTACCTAGTGTATAGCTGGGTGAATGATATTCACACGGCTTTCCCACCACTATTTGGAGTCAAGGAGAATAGGAATGATCCTATGCTGCTTGATTCCATCTAGTGGCGAGAATGCTGAGCGAACAGCATTGCCCAGCTATACAGACTAGGCGGAACGTTTATACATCAGCCCATAAGAGGTGCTGGAACATGGTAAAGGTACAGATACATGACCTTTTGAGTGCCTACTTGCTATCACTACCACCATCTATGTAGCCTAAATCTATGACTATTTAATGACAGGTTTGCTTTTAAAGCACTATATTCCCTTTGTATAGCTATTGTTGGGTGTTTATTTGATCTCAGTGTGTTGATTAGGTTCCAGCTAGAAGTCCTTTAGTGATTGCTTCATCTCCTTATTTATCACTCTACATTGATTGTTTGTTTTCTTTAGTGCAGTTGGTCAATATTTCCTCGGCTGAAGTTGGACCAGTGCATAATGGATTCTGATTGGTTGCTGTGGGCTACTGCGCTATTGGCACTCTGTGTTGATTTAGACCATGGACGAGTCCAATCCTAACTCAATTTTTCTGACGAGCTTGATATTCATGCAACCAGTTTTCCTCCATTATGTCTGCACAGACTCTTGGAGTGTCCAGCATGCCCCATGCTCTAGCAGCTCTTCTTACCTTGGAGGGACTGTATTCATTCCCCGATTACTTTTTTTCTGTAAAAGGATCAATAGACCACTGAATGCCTAAGCTGAATTTCGGAGGATTTAAGTGAGACCATCCATAACCATTTGAATAATCAATTCCAGAAAACATGCTGAGTATGGTGCAAGGCTTCTGTGACGGGTCTTATAGACTATATGGTTATCACTGGCATTGGTCAAACTGGCCATATCAGTAGTGAAAATTGGACGGTATATATCTGCCTGAGCTCTGAAATAGAATGATTATGTGCACTCACCCTTGCCACCATTTCATACAAACTAGTCCATGGAAGCGGTCAGCAGGCAAGGTGTGTGCATACTGCCATTTACACAACATAAACATAGAAAAGTTACCCAGATGAGTGCACTGCAGGAATGTCTGGACTAACGCGGATGTGTTGGCAGCTTGTGTAAATCTACGTTTATATAGTGTGTGTGTGTATATATAATATCTTTTACTTTACAGAGGTATTATATTCTTTTTATATTTTTTTCTTTTCTGGGAGTCAATTGTAAAATATTAAATGAAACATTACTAAACTGTTCTTTTCAAGCTCTGGCTGTCAGGCCTCTGCACTTTGAATTGTTGATCATGAGCTTCATATTTGTTCCAGTTACTTGGAAAGTATTAAAGCTGAACTCTGTGATGAGCAAATAGTTCCCAAATACAAGTGACGTGTATTTGTTTTGCTGTCCTTGGTGTCTTTCTTCCAGATCTGTGCAGTAATCCAGGGTGAAACGTTGCCTCTATGCAGCAGCTTCCCAAAATAAAGACCAATAACTGCTGATCTCTGTCCTTGTGCAGGGTGACTGGTCTGGTATCCGCCCCTACTGTACATCTCTGTAGTCTAGTGGGTGGAGTCTGCAGGGCCTCTCCCACCGTTCTGCTCTGCACACAGGTTTTGTGCAGTATGATGATGTCATAGTTGTGAGGTACTATCTGGGTTTGTAAAGCCAATTGGGGCACACAAAGTGGATTTATATCCTTTTGTGGTTATTGACGAATACATTTAAATGAAAGTTTTTGTGCCCGGAGTTCAGCTTTAAAAGTAGAAGGTCAGCATAAAAGCCAGTCAACCAGCATTTTCAAATGAATGTCAGCAATGACAATGGGGTTGTAGGAGTGAAGGGTGGTGTGTGTGGACGGTGCCAGAAATTAGAAGGTCATGTCCCATTGTAACAGAGACTCGCCTGCTGCAGGGATTCCCCTTGATGTACTTTCTGCTGGGAAACGCCAATACTACCATGCATGGCTTATCCAAAAGACCCCCCTACAGTACCCCCAGAGTAGACCTGGCAATTTCATTTAGTGACCATTCTGTTGATCATCTTTATGACGCAACGATCTTTGCAATTGGCAGTAATTCGCTAACAGAAGTGTCCCGTTATGAATGACTTTGTAGCTGCAAATAAGATAATAGTGATGGGAGACTTCCAGCTGGTATGCGTGTGTATCGCTGGAGGTTACAGTAGATAAGCAGCACTGTCCCTTAGGGCTTGTTTACACCAAATGCAGACCGGATCTGCATGAGTTTCTGCCCATGCAGTACAGTGTATTTTTAAAAGTGTGTGTGTGTTTGCCTAAAATGGGCTTTCAGTGCGTTCCAGGGCGTTTGCATGCATTTTTGATGTGTTTCGGTGCGTTCCAGAGCAGAAAAAATAGAGCATGCTGCAGTTTCTCCACATGCTCTGGAACTGAACACTGTGGAGTGAACTAGAGCGCAAAATACCATTGGAATACATTGGACGCAGTTTTGATCCGTTCTGTAACTGCTCTGATTTGCATCTGCTCCATGCTTGGTGTGAACTAGCCCTTACGGCTGGGTCCAGGTCCTGCCTTGTCCAGGCACCATAGACATCGGTGGGGTTCTACTGCACATGTGCAGACAACAGGAAGTAGCCTGGTCACAGGTAAACATTGCAGCAGAACACTGGTGAACTATGTGCGTATACGGCAGAGGAGTGGAGGGTGGGTTTACATCAGGATGGTTGGAGGGGAAAAGGGTGAAGAAGCATTTAGAGCAGTGTTTTTCAACCTTTTTTGTGCAAAGGCACACTTTTTTCAATTAAAAAGTAGTCTTATATGCCAGCAAATACAGTAATTCTAATGACCCTCCTACCCTTGCTAACACACCTGCATTTACCTTAGATCAGCCGATGATGCAGTCCAGCAGCCTGCACCATATGGAGTGGTGCTCAGTCAGGGAAGTCTCCCTGCAGGCATGCAAGCAGATTGTTTTTGCATTTGGGCCTATGAAGAGCCCAGTACTCTACACCCTGAACTCCCATGTCACCCAGGACCCTTTGAACTTCCCTGCACCACTGACTCTGAACTTTCCTATCCCCCAGCACGCCGACTCTGCACCCTTGAATCTAAACCTCTCTGCCATTCAGCACCCCTGTCGCTGAACCCCAACACCCAAACACTGCACCTTTCTGCCTGCTTGCAACTTTGCCACTGCATATTTTACCACAGCTCCCTATGTTCCTGCTCCTCCTTGTCGCCTTTGCAGGGACATGCAGAGAGGAGGAGAGGCTGAGCACAGAGTTTCCAGGCTCTCTGCCTACTTCTTTATCCCTCTGGTGATATCACCTCCTCCCCAGTGCAGCCTATGGGGGCTCAGTACACATTTAACAAAAGCTGGAGCAGTTGCCCATAGTAACCATTCAACGTCTTGCCTGGCTGCATACTCCCATAGAGAAGGACAGGTGCTGCGTACTAATCACACGCAGCACCTGTCCTTCCCGGGAGCTGCACAATACAGCCATGCACGCAGCACGGATCTGTACGTGCCGGCCTTTTCTCGTGTGAATGAGGCCTTACACACACACACACCCACACTATACAGACAGTTTAAAGGAGAACTATAAGGTGAGTGCTTTTCACTCACCTCATAGTTCTAGCCGACCTGTGACAATGAGACTGTCACAGGTCGGCTCAGTAGATCGGGAGGTGAGCGAACACATACCGGCGTTCGCTCACTTCTCGATCATCTCCCTGCAGAGAGCCGTGACTGTCACTCACGGCTCCCTGCAGGGATTCCCCCCCTTCCCTGTCCGATCCTCCAGCGCTGACTGGCGGAACGGACGGCGGGCACAGCTGGCTCTGCCTCCAGCTCCAGCCGCCGCCAGCTGTCACTCACGCAGCTGGGCGGATCCAGACATAATTGTCGGGATCCGCTTCAGCTGTGACGTCTCAGTATACGGCGAGCTGTAGCTCGCAGTATACTGCGGCGTCTCAGTATACCGCGAGCTGTAGCTGAACTGAGCTTAGGGTGACGGGAGGACGCTAGTTTGTGTCCTCCCGTTAACCTAAGGAGAACTATAAGGAAAAGCCTTGACCCCATATTTCTCCTTTTAAGTAGAAATGCTTTACCTTATTAAGTAACTAACAGTATGTTTAGAGTGCTGGAGGAAAGCAGAACAACCAAAGAAAAGCAATGCAAATATACTAACTATTTGAACATCGGACCCCATTGGACCTTAAGACAACATTATTCCTGTTTCTCCGTCCTAACTTAAATGAAACACATGCTCTGTTGAGATTTTACTCTGAAACTGTTTGTGTCTCACATCCAATGAATAGGTAAGCAGTTAATCATTATTAGTCATCTGGATTGTTGGCAGTATTGACTGAACTGTAGAATGCCAAGCATTTCCTGTTACCTTGTTAACCCCTTAGTGACCAGTGATGTACATAGTACGTCACTGGCATTGGGCCCGTTTACACAGACTCTTCTATTTACATTTGTAGAGCCGGCGGCCAGCTTTACAATAGAAGCGATTCTGGCGACTCAGCTGTCGCCAGATCGCTTCTACAGGCCCCTCCTGCTGGCCCAGGACCGGCATCTGAGGTGTCGGTGGGATGCTGGGGAGGAGAGTGGCAAGCGTCTGTTCACCGATCTCCTCCCCGTTTTATGGGAACGGGAGCGACACGGATTGCATCACTTCCGGTTCCATAACTGTTACTGCTGGGCTCCTGAAGCCCAGCAATAAGCTATTGAAGTGCGATCTGCACTTCAATAGATTATTTAAAGTGGAAAGGCGACACTAGGGGTCAGTATCACCTTAAAGAGGACCTGTTACCACCAATATGCTATCACATTGGGGACTAAAAAGAATAACGGTTTTAAAAATTATATTAAATCAAATAAATATAAAAATAATAATAAAAAAATTTAAAGTCCCCAGCGAGCATGCGCGTCTTCACGTAAACACGCAGATGCGCCTACATATGAAAACGACGATCGCGCTACACATATTGGTTATCGCCACTCACTCCAGAATGAGAGCAATAATTCTAGGGCCAATATTTATGCTTATCTCTAAACTGATGACCTGTAGGGGCTTTTATAGTGTCATCTATGGACTTTTTGGGCGATTGAATTTTGTTGCGGTTTCATAGACGCACACAATTTTTAACCTGGGCATGTTGGGTATCTTTTTACTCATTGTAACCGTCTTTTATATGTTATAAAAAAAATCCTAAATTTAACTGAAGTGCATTTTTCAAAGAAATTTTGGGTTTGATAAGTTGCACTAATATCGTGCAACATATAATTTGCCACTGCCAACATTTTATTCTATAGGGTCTTGGCTTTCAGAAAAGATATCATCTTTGGGGGTTTGATGTAATTTTTCAGGCCTAATATGTGGATTGTAACATGGGTGAAAAAAAATGAAAAAAGCCTTGGTCATTAAGGGGTTAATATATGAGGTTTTCTGTTGGATCTGTTCTGTTAAGGGGGGATGTTGGTACAACAAGCAAAGTTGCAAATTTGAATTAACATGCCATCTCTTGATCAAAGTGCATTTTCAATATATAGAGAATCTATATAGTATTGCAAGTAAATAAGTTATTGCAAATAACTTATTTTTGTTCTGGCTTAATAACGTGGGGTGTATAGACCACTGGCTTCTGTGGCACTGTATTTTTCTATACACCCTCTCCCTGAAATCCTGTCTAATGGTCATGACATACTGTATGGTTAGAAGACTTGTCTGTGTAAGTCACCAGTCATCTAGGTCATGGTATAGGTAGTATTCATTAATTACATTCAACTGGACTCGTTCTGTACTATTGGAGTCATTGTGACTCTCATCCAAGCAGCTTCTTCAATTCTAATGATTGTCAGGGCATTCCCCATGATCTACATTCACATGGACACTAAACGCCTTAATCCGATCACCATTGAATGGAAGGCAAATATTGATTGTCCAAGAACATTATGGATGATTAGGAAGTTTGTGTGATTTATGTTTTAATTATATAATCCAATCACCATAGTTCAATGATGTCTCGGAGAGGAAATAATTCCTCAAGTTACTGGAATGAATGAAGGTATGATGTATTGTCATATCACCTGGGTAGAGATGTTAAAACAGCTTTATAGGTTAGTGACAGATGGTGTCAAAGGCCCCACTCCTGTTTACTAGGTGTCTATTGAGGGGAGAACCCATTCTGTTCTTGGGCAATCAACATCTGCCTTCCATAGTGATTGGATTTATGTGACTTAATTACCTGTGTGGCTATAAACACTGGGGTTTAATACTTACACTCATTAGAATATAAGAACTGATTGGATAAGTTGCCTGATATTCTCGACAATACAGAACAAGTCCAATTAAATGTGACTAACTACTGCCTCCCTACGACATGTAGAAAAAGTCATCTTCCATTGCAGGTCAAAACCAAATAACAGTTCTAGGTGTTCATCCACTTCCAAAAATGAGAGCAACTTACTGAATGCATGCATGCAGGACATAATTGCTATGAACACCATTTATTTTACCAGACTGTTTACATGTTTTCTTTGTTCTTTACAGAATCTGAAAGCAGACCCTGACGAACTATTCAGAAAGTTGGAAAAGATTGGCAAAGGTTCTTTTGGAGAAGTTTTCAAAGGGATTGACCATAGGACTCAGAAAGTTATAGCTATAAAAATCATAGACCTGGAAGAAGCAGAGGATGAAATAGAAGATATTCAGCAAGAGATTACAGTGCTGAGCCAGTGCGATAGTCCCTACGTCACAAAGTATTATGGGTCGTACCTTAAGGTTAGTGATTTTATAAAAGTAGTCTCTGCTTTTCACTGCTTGGATTCCTCTTGACTGTATACTGAATATTGTTTTGTTTTGGTTTTTTTATTTAATATTATCTGCCTTGCTAAAATATTCTTGGGTTAATTTGCTTAAGTATGTTCCATGAAGCATTTTATTTTTCTATGTTTTATGACTAACAACAATGCTTTCATTTTATAAAATATGTAAAAGGTGTGTGTTTCTATGTCTTTTCAAACAGGGGTAGGAGTAGAGAGAAACCGCAGAACTATTGAAGAACACAGGTCAAAATATGATATAACCTAGGGTTAAGTATTTTAGAACTGAAACATCGGAATGTTCTTGGCCCAAAGCGTCCAATGTTTCTAGACACTATCAAAAGTGACAATTTTGTAATCTCTTAAGGGCCAGTATTCTCTAATAAGGATATTGGTGAAAATTATTTGGAGGCATGTTGGAATTGAATCTATTCCTAAATTTAATAGAAGTAGACCAGGGGAAGGAGCTGTAAAAACTCCCATTACTTCAAAGATAATTTGAAAAATTGTTTTACAAAAACTGCTTTTTCATGAACACAAAAGGGAGAATTTATCAATTTGGTTGCATCGCTAGAGTCTTTGAAACTGTCGGACCCCTGATTCTAGAGCATATAGCAACAGATTTATTATCCCAGTTTATGTTTCATTCCTAAATGCCTTCATGACGAGAATTGTCTCTAAATTGCCTCCTAAATTGTTGCAAGCTTGCTGGGAACCTCCTGGATGACTGCTGAATAGTCCTGAAGTGCTCAGGTGACTTGAGGATGTGAATTATCTTTGGGATACTTTAAGAAGTGCTCAGGAGAACTTCTAGAATGTGCGATAGTTTGGAGGTCTTTTAATGTCACAAATGCTGGGCGCAAATAATGCGCAGTTGAGAAATTATACAAAATGTCGGAAGATATGTGCAGTGAAACACAAAGATTAATATGTTGCAAGAACACTTACATTTTTTTTAACACAGAAAAAACTTTGTGGTTACTTAGTAAGACATTTTGATATTTGAGCCTAAAATGTTTGCCTGGAGTCTATACTGTATACACATATATTTCATTTTTTTAAGTGCCTTTCAAACACCATCATTGAGTAGAAAAGTATGGTATAAGAATAAACAAAGGAATTAGGAGTGGTCAGGTCCACATAACCCATAGCTCCAATAGTTTTTCATGCTTAATCCAATACGTTTGTGGACATCTAGCCTGCCAGTGTTTCCCTATATGATTTAATTATAGAATAGAGCGTATTGAAAAAGGAAGGGTGGAAAATAAGTACATTGTTATTTTTTGTATAGGATGAATTAGGTGTGCAGTTTTTGCTTTCTTTCAAAGTGATTATCTTTGACTCGTCTAGTGAAAACCTTCCAGGCCCTGTTGCAATCTCATATTGTTCCAGCCTGCAGGCTAAACAGAAAAAAAATATAACATATTTCTCCATCCGCGATGAACAGTGTGAATGGACAAATCTCCCACTGTCATCTTTTGTATTCTGACAGTGGTGCCGGCTGTTCTCAGAATACCCGAACGGTGCTTGCACGTTCGGCCAAGGAATCTTCACCATGTTCCATCGGCAAAGTCGATCTAATGATCAACTTCTGTTGTGCCAACGGATCGAAATTTGACCTGCTTGTACCGAGCTATTGTCTTACTTTTGCGACCTTCCTTCCTTGCAAGGATGCCTTGTGGTCAATCCATAATACAGTAAACTCTCAGTTATTTGGTATTCAACTAACCAAAACTCTCCTCTAACCAGAAAAAAAATTCCCCTGTGTACTCACTGTTTTGCTGATCTGTGGCATTTATTATCCTGGAAATGATCATGTGTCTATTTGTCTTAATTTGCTTTTGATTTCTGCATTTCAATATTAATATGAACTGAAGTCAATACAGAGTTTATGTTATGGTATGGTATAGTATGGGGGTATGGTATTAGTTAGACCTATTTTTAATAGTAGCTCTCAAGCAACCAGAAACCTAAATGTATCCAGAATCTACCAATCCCCGTGGATGCTGGATAAGGGTTTACTGTAAGAGTTTACTGTACAATAGATCAGATACAGACAAGGCTTTAAAATAACACAAACTCAGCCAGTTACTGTGCAATAAGTGAAGTATTTTTAGTTGTGTTCCTAAGATTTGCGTTATTGCAACCAAGGTAAGAAAGTAGAGTGATGTCCTCTGCAACGGAAAAGGAGATAGAAGCATGGTTTGACCATGTGATATCATAACAGTATGTTTAGAGTGCTGGAGGAAAGCAGAACAACCAAAGAAAAGCAATGCAAATATACTAACTATTTGAACATCGGACCCCATTGGACCTTAAGACAACATTATTCCTGTTTCTCCGTCCTAACTTAAATGAAACACATGCTCTGTTGAGATTTTACTCTGAAACTGTTTGTGTCTCACATCCAATGAATAGGTAAGCAGTTAATCATTATTAGTCATCTGGATTGTTGGCAGTATTGACTGAACTGTAGAATGCCAAGCATTTCCTGTTACCTTGTTAACCCCTTAGTGACCAGTGATGTACATAGTACGTCACTGGCATTGGGCCCGTTTACACAGACTCTTCTATTTACATTTGTAGAGCCGGCGGCCAGCTTTACAATAGAAGCGATTCTGGCGACTCAGCTGTCGCCAGATCGCTTCTACAGGGCCCTCCTGCTGGCCCAGGACCGGCATCTGAGGTGTCGGTGGGATGCTGGGGAGGAGAGTGGCAAGCGTCTGTTCACCGATCTCCTCCCCGTTTTATGGGAACGGGAGCGACACGGATTGCATCACTTCCGGTTCCATAACTGTTACTGCTGGGCTCCTGAAGCCCAGCAATAAGCTATTGAAGTGCGATCTGCACTTCAATAGATTATTTAAAGTGGAAAGGCGACACTAGGGGTCAGTATCACCTTAAAGAGGACCTGTTACCACCAATATGCTATCACATTGGGGACTAAAAAGAATAACGGTTTTAAAAATTATATTAAATCAAATAAATATAAAAATAATAATAAAAAAATTTAAAGTCCCCAGCGAGCATGCGCGTCTTCACGTAAACACGCAGATGCGCCTACATATGAAAACGACGATCGCGCTACACATATTGGTTATCGCCACTCACTCCAGAATGAGAGCAATAATTCTAGGGCCAATATTTATGCTTATCTCTAAACTGATGACCTGTAGGGGCTTTTATAGTGTCATCTATGGACTTTTTGGGCGATTGAATTTTGTTGCGGTTTCATAGACGCACACAATTTTTAACCTGGGCATGTTGGGTATCTTTTTACTCATTGTAACCGTCTTTTATATGTTATAAAAAAAATCCTAAATTTAACTGAAGTGCATTTTTCAAAGAAATTTTGGGTTTGATAAGTTGCACTAATATCGTGCAACATATAATTTGCCACTGCCAACATTTTATTCTATAGGGTCTTGGCTTTCAGAAAAGATATCATCTTTGGGGGTTTGATGTAATTTTTCAGGCCTAATATGTGGATTGTAACATGGGTGAAAAAAAATGAAAAAAGCCTTGGTCATTAAGGGGTTAATATATGAGGTTTTCTGTTGGATCTGTTCTGTTAAGGGGGGATGTTGGTACAACAAGCAAAGTTGCAAATTTGAATTAACATGCCATCTCTTGATCAAAGTGCATTTTCAATATATAGAGAATCTATATAGTATTGCAAGTAAATAAGTTATTGCAAATAACTTATTTTTGTTCTGGCTTAATAACGTGGGGTGTATAGACCACTGGCTTCTGTGGCACTGTATTTTTCTATACACCCTCTCCCTGAAATCCTGTCTAATGGTCATGACATACTGTATGGTTAGAAGACTTGTCTGTGTAAGTCACCAGTCATCTAGGTCATGGTATAGGTAGTATTCATTAATTACATTCAACTGGACTCGTTCTGTACTATTGGAGTCATTGTGACTCTCATCCAAGCAGCTTCTTCAATTCTAATGATTGTCAGGGCATTCCCCATGATCTACATTCACATGGACACTAAACGCCTTAATCCGATCACCATTGAATGGAAGGCAAATATTGATTGTCCAAGAACATTATGGATGATTAGGAAGTTTGTGTGATTTATGTTTTAATTATATAATCCAATCACCATAGTTCAATGATGTCTCGGAGAGGAAATAATTCCTCAAGTTACTGGAATGAATGAAGGTATGATGTATTGTCATATCACCTGGGTAGAGATGTTAAAACAGCTTTATAGGTTAGTGACAGATGGTGTCAAAGGCCCCACTCCTGTTTACTAGGTGTCTATTGAGGGGAGAACCCATTCTGTTCTTGGGCAATCAACATCTGCCTTCCATAGTGATTGGATTTATGTGACTTAATTACCTGTGTGGCTATAAACACTGGGGTTTAATACTTACACTCATTAGAATATAAGAACTGATTGGATAAGTTGCCTGATATTCTCGACAATACAGAACAAGTCCAATTAAATGTGACTAACTACTGCCTCCCTACGACATGTAGAAAAAGTCATCTTCCATTGCAGGTCAAAACCAAATAACAGTTCTAGGTGTTCATCCACTTCCAAAAATGAGAGCAACTTACTGAATGCATGCATGCAGGACATAATTGCTATGAACACCATTTATTTTACCAGACTGTTTACATGTTTTCTTTGTTCTTTACAGAATCTGAAAGCAGACCCTGACGAACTATTCAGAAAGTTGGAAAAGATTGGCAAAGGTTCTTTTGGAGAAGTTTTCAAAGGGATTGACCATAGGACTCAGAAAGTTATAGCTATAAAAATCATAGACCTGGAAGAAGCAGAGGATGAAATAGAAGATATTCAGCAAGAGATTACAGTGCTGAGCCAGTGCGATAGTCCCTACGTCACAAAGTATTATGGGTCGTACCTTAAGGTTAGTGATTTTATAAAAGTAGTCTCTGCTTTTCACTGCTTGGATTCCTCTTGACTGTATACTGAATATTGTTTTGTTTTGGTTTTTTTATTTAATATTATCTGCCTTGCTAAAATATTCTTGGGTTAATTTGCTTAAGTATGTTCCATGAAGCATTTTATTTTTCTATGTTTTATGACTAACAACAATGCTTTCATTTTATAAAATATGTAAAAGGTGTGTGTTTCTATGTCTTTTCAAACAGGGGTAGGAGTAGAGAGAAACCGCAGAACTATTGAAGAACACAGGTCAAAATATGATATAACCTAGGGTTAAGTATTTTAGAACTGAAACATCGGAATGTTCTTGGCCCAAAGCGTCCAATGTTTCTAGACACTATCAAAAGTGACAATTTTGTAATCTCTTAAGGGCCAGTATTCTCTAATAAGGATATTGGTGAAAATTATTTGGAGGCATGTTGGAATTGAATCTATTCCTAAATTTAATAGAAGTAGACCAGGGGAAGGAGCTGTAAAAACTCCCATTACTTCAAAGATAATTTGAAAAATTGTTTTACAAAAACTGCTTTTTCATGAACACAAAAGGGAGAATTTATCAATTTGGTTGCATCGCTAGAGTCTTTGAAACTGTCGGACCCCTGATTCTAGAGCATATAGCAACAGATTTATTATCCCAGTTTATGTTTCATTCCTAAATGCCTTCATGACGAGAATTGTCTCTAAATTGCCTCCTAAATTGTTGCAAGCTTGCTGGGAACCTCCTGGATGACTGCTGAATAGTCCTGAAGTGCTCAGGTGACTTGAGGATGTGAATTATCTTTGGGATACTTTAAGAAGTGCTCAGGAGAACTTCTAGAATGTGCGATAGTTTGGAGGTCTTTTAATGTCACAAATGCTGGGCGCAAATAATGCGCAGTTGAGAAATTATACAAAATGTCGGAAGATATGTGCAGTGAAACACAAAGATTAATATGTTGCAAGAACACTTACATTTTTTTTAACACAGAAAAAACTTTGTGGTTACTTAGTAAGACATTTTGATATTTGAGCCTAAAATGTTTGCCTGGAGTCTATACTGTATACACATATATTTCATTTTTTTAAGTGCCTTTCAAACACCATCATTGAGTAGAAAAGTATGGTATAAGAATAAACAAAGGAATTAGGAGTGGTCAGGTCCACATAACCCATAGCTCCAATAGTTTTTCATGCTTAATCCAATACGTTTGTGGACATCTAGCCTGCCAGTGTTTCCCTATATGATTTAATTATAGAATAGAGCGTATTGAAAAAGGAAGGGTGGAAAATAAGTACATTGTTATTTTTTGTATAGGATGAATTAGGTGTGCAGTTTTTGCTTTCTTTCAAAGTGATTATCTTTGACTCGTCTAGTGAAAACCTTCCAGGCCCTGTTGCAATCTCATATTGTTCCAGCCTGCAGGCTAAACAGAAAAAAAATATAACATATTTCTCCATCCGCGATGAACAGTGTGAATGGACAAATCTCCCACTGTCATCTTTTGTATTCTGACAGTGGTGCCGGCTGTTCTCAGAATACCCGAACGGTGCTTGCACGTTCGGCCAAGGAATCTTCACCATGTTCCATCGGCAAAGTCGATCTAATGATCAACTTCTGTTGTGCCAACGGATCGAAATTTGACCTGCTTGTACCGAGCTATTGTCTTACTTTTGCGACCTTCCTTCCTTGCAAGGATGCCTTGTGGTCAATCCATAATACAGTAAACTCTCAGTTATTTGGTATTCAACTAACCAAAACTCTCCTCTAACCAGAAAAAAAATTCCCCTGTGTACTCACTGTTTTGCTGATCTGTGGCATTTATTATCCTGGAAATGATCATGTGTCTATTTGTCTTAATTTGCTTTTGATTTCTGCATTTCAATATTAATATGAACTGAAGTCAATACAGAGTTTATGTTATGGTATGGTATAGTATGGGGGTATGGTATTAGTTAGACCTATTTTTAATAGTAGCTCTCAAGCAACCAGAAACCTAAATGTATCCAGAATCTACCAATCCCCGTGGATGCTGGATAAGGGTTTACTGTAAGAGTTTACTGTACAATAGATCAGATACAGACAAGGCTTTAAAATAACACAAACTCAGCCAGTTACTGTGCAATAAGTGAAGTATTTTTAGTTGTGTTCCTAAGATTTGCGTTATTGCAACCAAGGTAAGAAAGTAGAGTGATGTCCTCTGCAACGGAAAAGGAGATAGAAGCATGGTTTGACCATGTGATATCATTGATTTTATGGAGTCAATGACTTTCTGCAAGAGCCATCTGTCGACTAGGAATAAATCTATTCTGGAGTAAGAATTATGGGTAAAAGAGAAAAAGGTGAAGTCCTTTGCAGTGGCATGTTGGCATCTACAGACATCATAGATCATCTCTTTGAGGGAAAGGTTTAGAGCTGCAACAGTTAATCGATTTAGTCGATTAAAATCGACGATTGAAATTGCAGGGTTGTTGGCGTTCTTTTATTAGTTGTGGAACTATCTAGATGGGAGCCTTAAAATTTGGACTTCAGCTTTTTTAACAGTTTATTCAAAATTTATGTAAAGTGTTTTTTCTTCGATTTTTTTTTTTTTTCGATTTTTTTTTAAATTATTTTATTTTACTAAACATTTCAGTGGATGAATCAGCAGAATTTATCGCATTACACATTTGTATTGATCTTTTTTGTTTTTTTTGGTTGCATGCTTGCTAAGTAATATGCAAGTGCAACGCCAGTCCTTTCTTCTGGCTCATCAGACTAATGAATCAGCTTTTTGCTGCTATAAATATAAGTGAGTGGACTTTGTATGGCTACTTTTTCACTGGACCCTACATTTGGCACCTAGAGCAGTGTGGGCTGTTAGCCACAGGGTGCTTCTGTCCTTGGGTAGCCCTGAACCTGGTGTTTAACGTTCAGCAGATGATAATGACACTGCACAATCCAGGCCTTGAAAATTGGCAGATGGATTACCTCAGTTCCTTAGATGTCCTTCGATGTGGAGGCTGCATTAGTTTTATTTTTTTAGACTTATTTTTTCTTTTGTTTACCTTGTAATCCTTTGGTTAACACACTTCTGTACCTTCCTGGCTACACTTATTTCTCTACTGGAGTAATACTGGACCGTAACCAGTTGCGGTCCGCCCGTTGCAAAAAAACGGACAGACAGCACAGTCGCATTGGCAGGTTGCTGTCTCCAGACGGCATTTTTTTTCTGCTTGCGCGCGCCCCCTAGTGACCCCGCCTTTTATATTTTACCAAGAAATTGGGTAATAATAAATGTTTTATCATTTAATATAGGGGAAACAGGTTTTTTTTAAAAAATATTCGGTAATTTTTCCTTAATATAGTTTTAAAAAACCCCGCAGTAGTGATTAAATACCACCAAAAGAAAGCTCTATCTGTCCCTAAAAAATGGTATAAAATTAATTTCAGTACAGCGTTGCATGACGGAATAAATGTCAGTCAAAGTACCGCAGCGCTGAATACTGAAAAATGGCCTGGATGGGAAGGGGGTTAACACCGTGGACTTCAACTGGTTAAACATGTCTGCCTTTATATATCTCCATTATATGTTTGATTCTTGGGATTGGTAGTTTACAAAATAAAGATAAGACTGTCTTTTCAGCTCCCAGGAAACGACAAGGAAAGTTCATTTCGGGCAAAATCAACAAGCATTTTGTCTACTTGTTGAAAATATTTCTAGTCTGAAAAAAGGAAAACTGATGCAGCCACCACATCTAACTGATAGTCTGCAATATATTACATTTTTGGTTTAGATACGCTGCATCTTTAACCCCTTCGTGACTGACGACGTACAGTGTACGTCGCCAGCATCAGGGAGGTTGGGGCTGAGTATCTATGTAGCTTCAATTTCAGGTCCAGACCTCACACTGCCTCCCAAACTCCCTGCAAGTTAAAAGGAATCTGTAGCAAAGCAAAACACATCCCATATACTTAAATGGGCCGTTCTCATACTGCAGGAGCAACATTCCATTCAAGTCTTTGGACAATTATTGCTTAGACACGGGCGGACTATAATCAAATGTTTACACATTTAGTATAGGAGGCTGCAGCCATTAGACAAGGCTAGTACAGACCTGCACGGGAGATGTGATCAATCTGATGTATGGGGAGGGGGCTTGGGGGGATTTTTGTGTCAACATAAACTTGTACTTTAAATACGAGACAGTTGTAAAGAGTATTTGTGACCAAAATCAGGTGCAGTAACTGGGCAGATAGATTACAATTCCTGTTGCAAGTAACATTCCATTTTTATTTTAAACAAAGCTGCAAACCGCTGTTTGTCTGTTGAGATAAGAGAGAAACAAAAGGGAAGACATCAGTAATAAGCCAGTGATGAAGTAAATGTACAAAGGTGTGACTGAAATGTGACGGCATGGGTGGAGGCATCACTGTGACCTGTCATTTCCAGGGTGTTGCTGCATAGCTTTCCCTTGCTTTAAAAACCATAGCTAATAAAATGAATTCATGGAATTTTATTGGGCCTCAGGTTTGTATTTATAGAACTCTGTGAGGCATGTCAATTTGGAAACAACAGGCTACTTGGCTGCTTATAAAGGAGCCCATTGAGTAACTTCTCAACAATCAAAAAAAACAGTATGTCTGTGAATCAATCGAAAAGCACAGATACCCAGATGAAACACCATCAGTTATATCAACTGAAAACAACAAATCATTATTTTTTGGTAGGAACGCAGTCATGCCATTAAAAAAAAAAAAAGCTCATACTTATAGACTCATGCTACATTTGTAATGGATGATACAGAGTTCAGTAGCCAAAGCTTTTTCAGATCACCCAAGTGGCTAAAAGGAAGGGAGGCGGGGACAGATGCCCCTGGACCAGTCTTCTTATAATATGTTAGGGTCACAGTATTACTTGATATGACACATGCTTTTTTTACATTGTGATCATTGGCTTTGAAAGAACCTGTTATAAATATAGATTATACAGAGATGTCTGTTTAGGGTCAGAGACTGAAACATGTTGAGGGCCCTAGAGCCTGCAACACAGAAAAAGAGGTGCTGCCATGACCACCCTGATAGGGTCAATTTATTGTGCAACTCCCAGCGCAGTTGAAGCTTAAATATTGTTCAGTTACCACATACATATTACATTCATTTCCAACTCAAATGTTATCAATTTTTTTTATAGGGCAGAAAATATTATTTTAGATTTAATCTTGTCATGTAGAGGTCATAAATATCCGTTCTGATTCAAGGCAGGGTTGATGGAACATGTACGATGACTGTGTATGTGGACATAGTACAATTATTTCTATTGTCCTTCTCCTAATCTGACATGATCCTAACATGACAGAAAAATGTGTTCCCTAAAGCTTAGTAATGTTGTCATAAGAAAAAACATTTAAAGAACAACTTCAGGAATTAACAAAATTAACCCTTGCAGTGCGGCTACCCCTACACTGCAAGGGTTAGTTGCTCGTTTTGGTCTAGGGGCTGGAATACAGAAGATATATTCACCTGATCCTCAGTCCTTCATGAGTCAGTGCTCACCTTTCTACTCCTCCATTCTGGCTGTGGAATGTCCCTCAGCATCCGCACATCTAATGCAGGTGACTGGACCTGTATTAGACGTGATGATGTCAGTGGGGATTAGGCTGCTGGAGCCCGGGGGAGAAGAGGCTGCAGGGACCATTCTAGCAGCCAGGCAGGATCAAGTGAGTATATCTTTTCATCTAGTCCGTAGACCAAAACAAGCAGTTGACCCTTGCAGTATAGGGGTAGCCTCACTGCAAGGATAAATTTTGCGTCCCTTTTAAATACAGTTGTGGCTGGACACCTACAATAGTTATATGACCCATCTGTAATTGTCAGAAAAGAAATAGTAAGACATAGGTAGTATATAGTGGCCCTATAGAAACAAGCAGTTGCTCATTAACATAGCTATGGCTAAGGCTTGTGTAGCCGAAACGCGTTAGCATCTTGTTGCTGTGATGTACAGGATTTTGGCATTTAATCAATAAAGAGGAATAGGTGCTTTCACTTGTTCATCAACGTAGGCATAACCTTTTAAGTGAAATCTGCCTTTTTTAATCAAGACCACAATAGGGAGGTAAGGTAATGGAAATCAACTCTTGTATTAGGTCATGTAATAGGTAGCCGAAATGTTAGATCATTTGACATTCAGCTCTGGTTCTTGGCTTCTAACCCCTGCAGAGTCTTAATTTGCTTTGAAGAATATCCAGCTTTCAGCACTGTTGTACATGCTACAGTGGCTTCAGGTCACTTGACTTCAAAAAGGAAAGCAGTGCAACCTGCTTTTTACAGGTGAAACATTTATGCTCACTTTATTTAGGTCACCTTAGCTGGCTCTTCTAAGCACAGAACAAAAGGCTTGATGTATTGTGTTTCCAGAGAAGCCAACTGCCACCCTCTCTCCGTGGCTCTTTTCTGTCCATAGCCCATGGTGCCTCTGCAATGTCCTTCATTCCATGTGAAGCTGCCTTTTCTTTGTGGGCCTGGTGGTTGACGGGTATGGAGTGCTCTGTTAAATTTGGATCTGTAAAGTGACACTAAACTCAGGAATTAAACCTTAAAAATGCCACCGCTCCTCCAAGCTCACTCCCGTGATGGACTATAGTCTCAATACAAATTAGTAAACTATACGTGAGTAAGCTCGGAGTGCTGGCTACTTTACAACACACACGGGCCATGGGGAACAAAAGTAGCCCCCCTCCAGAAGGAAGGACAGTGTCAGCACCAATTCAGAGATGATTTGAGGATCTACAGCCGAGTGATACACAAATAAGATACATTTTTGTTAATAGTTAAGGTACTTGAATGCATTTTTAAGATTTAACTCCTGAGTTTAGTGTCAATTTAAGTAAACATGCATGTCTTGCTAAGATGGTGACCCTTAAAAATGTCCTTTATGTATTTATACTTTTCTGCTGCTTGGGCAGCTCCTTTAAGCAGGGCAGTTTCTGAGACTTGTGTCACTGCAAAGAAATGAAAGATGAGCATGCTTAATCATGCAATTACTGTAGCATTCTAATTACATGAAATTAACGTCTATGAAATGTGGCATAAATTAAGACTGAAATAATGCATATTGCAGATGATATTAAATTTGGATTGTTTTTGTAGGACACCAAATTATGGATTATAATGGAATACCTCGGAGGAGGATCTGCTTTGGATCTGGTGTGTATAATTACATTTTATTACATTTTATTAAAAAAGATTACCATCTTTTTTAATTCAGTTCTTCTTAGAAGAATTATTTTCATCCTTTCAAAATGCAGGTTTCCTGCAGACTGTAACTATAGCTGATTATTTGAATTAACCACTTGATGACCGGGGGGGGGGGTCAAACCTCCTTCCAGTCCAGGCCATTTTTCAGTATTTAGCGCTGCGGTACTTTGACTGACATTTTTCCCGTCATGCAACGCTGTACTGAAATGAATATTATACCATTTTTTGGGGACAGATAGAGCTAGCTTTACATGGGTGGTATTTAATCACCACTGGGGTTTTTTTTTTTTTTTTTTACTGTATAAAGAAAAAAGTCCCGAAAATTAAAAAGAAAACTGTTTTCCCTACGTTATGTTATAAAACATTTATTACCCAATTTTTTGGGTAAAATATAAAAGACGAGGTCAGTTAAATAGACACCAAACATGTCAAGCCTTAAAAATGCACGCCCGCAAAATCATATAAAAACATACCCAAAATTGACCATAGGCGACATTTAAAAGCTTTTACCGCTTATCAGTTTAGTGTTAACAGTGATTGATGGTCCTAAAATTATTGTTTGCACTCCGAACTTTACACTTTTTGTTTTTTTTACACTTTATTGTTATCACATAGAGGCCCTCTGGTGTAATAGCACACATACAGTGACAGGTCCTTTTTATGGAGACATCAGGGGTCTTTTAGAGCCCTAATGTCACCTGGGGACCCCAAAGAAGCTGAAGTAGAGACCTGCTTCACCAGCTTCTCTCCAGCTTCTGTAGCCAGAGAATGACAGCTGAATGTGGAAGTGATGTAATATTCATCACTCCTGCATTCAGAGACCGCCGGGGAGATCAGAGGGAGATTGTGTACTGATTCCCCTCCGATCTCCGTTCACAGAGCTGCTGTGCTGGTCCCGTGGCACAGTGGAGCCCGGGATCGGTGACAACGGATGGGGGGCCCAAGGAGCAGCACAAAATACAAGTGATCGGAAGGCTCTATAGCCGTTGGCTGTTTACATACAAGCGTTCCATTGCTGATAGTTTCAAATGATGACAGTTCCCTGCTCGTGCACACCCGGGTAAAGGACGTTTTAAAATGCCCACCCGCATATAGGAAGCTCCCGTCCGGCCGTTTTGTATGCGTACGGCAAGTGGTTAAAGCAGAACTCTGGGTACAGTTACTCATAACCCTTGCAGCGGGGCTACCCCTGCACTGCAAGGATTAACTGCTTGCTTGTGCCTAGGAAGGAAAATAAAAAAAAAGTTATATTGACCTGATCCTTTCAGCTGGACGGCACTTAGAAAGGCAGACATACTTGAAATCCAGCCTTTGCAACAACTATGGCTCCTTCTATAGATGTTGTAGATACAAAGGGGCATCAGTGCAGTAGTAGCAGGTGAAAAAAAAGGAAAAAAGCCTAACTAAAACTAATGCAACTAATACAGCCAACTAATGTTTTTTTTGGTCTAGATGCACTTCAGGAAGGCCAGTACTCAGCCATTGTCTGGTCAGCTGAATGTCTTTCCTTAATGGCTTTGCTGCCCATACAAGAAGGCAAATGCATTTTTCTGATTTAATGTTCCATCTCCGATTAGTGTTTGCCTCTAATAGTTCACATTAGTTTGATCATTAACTCTCCTACAAGCATATTCTATGCATAAAACCAGTGGTGTGGAAGGATTGACTTAGTAATAAAAAAACAAAACTGTGAGCAGACTCCATAACTACGCACACCTTTGCTATCAATCTTGACTTTAGCTGTGCTTGTTTCTGTAAATTATTAGGCCGTAGTATCTTTCTGTGGGATAGCTTGATAGTAAATCCAATTTATTATACCTTTTCTAAGTTAACTTAGGCAAATAAGTAAATACTTGCCTTACCTGGAGTGAATGCTGCTTTACGCTTCCCACTCTCCTGAGCAGAGATCACATGACCAGGTACCTAGGCTTTTGGTTTAGGATGGGGTCAGGAGCAATGTGTTCTCGACAGACATAACTATTTTAGTTTTTCGGCTACCCATTAATAGTCCCTTTAACCCTTTCGCTGCCAAGCCCTCCGGAACATTTTTCAAATCAGCTGGCCAAGCCATTTTTGAAATGAAGAAAAAGTCACTCGCACTACAGCTTGATTTGCAGTCATTATTTATTGACCTCTGTAGTGTGACATCATAGCGACGTTTCGGAACCGCTTGGTCCCTTTTTCAGGCAAACAGTATTTCTTTAGGTCTCTAGAGTCAGGTTTGCTCTGTCAGGGTTAAAGGAAACTATTGTTTGGGACAAATGTTTTGGGAAAATGTAAAAAGTAAATACAGGGCAGATAACTGACACAGAACATTTTGTTTCAGCAGTAGCTGTTTTCTTTCATGATCTCTTATTGGAATTCAAAAAAACTTTGAGCAGGCATAGACGATTGGGGAGCAGGAGGGGGGAAGAGTCACCTGGATGGATGTGCAAATATGAAATATCTATATGCAGTATTTATACAAGTAACATAAATTAAAGGTGTCATGGCAAGGAAACAAATGTGAACTATCTGGGTGGTGTGTGTGTGTGCGTGTGTGTGTGTGTGTGTACGCAGCCTATTACATATGAAAGCATCACTAATTTTCAATTAAAAGCCCACTACTGGTAATTTTCCAGTATGTGCAGTTGTTTCTCTTTGATTGGACCCCTTCAAACAGTTCATGATAATAGACATGATGGGAATATCAAATAAATCTAAATATTTTAGAAATGTGATTAAATCATGGTGCACAACTTTAGAAAGCTGGGACTGTCAACTAAAACATGATGGAATTCCAAACTGTGTAAAATGTTGGCAACACATAGCTTCTTCATTGCTTGTTATATGGGTATTATAAATACATAAGCAGTAGTGTAGGAACAGCATTTTGCTCTTATGCTATTTCATGCCAAGAATATTTCCCAACCCCCCCCCCCACCAAATGATTGATTGATTTTTGTCTATTGTTCTATGTCAGCTGGAGCCTGGTCACCTAGATGAAACACAGATTGCCACAATATTAAGGGAAATACTAAAAGGACTTGATTATTTGCATTCAGAAAAGAAGATCCACAGAGACATTAAAGGTAAAAGCCTAGCTTTGGCATGACCAATATATAGTTTCAGGAAAAAAAAGTAATTTCATTACTTAGATGGTGTTTTATTTCTCAGCTGCCAACGTGTTACTGTCTGAAAATGGCGATGTTAAGCTGGCTGACTTTGGTGTCGCTGGGCAGCTTACAGATACACAGATTAAGAGAAATACTTTTGTGGGCACCCCTTTTTGGATGGCACCAGAGGTGATAAAGCAATCGGCGTACGACTTTAAGGTAAGGAAACAGCGTATCTGTCCTTTTTTCTTGTGCTTGATGTTAATTAAAGATCACAAGTCATGCTATGAATAATGAATCACTGTCTCTACACAATTAGCTTGTGTTCCATTTAAGGGCTGATCTGCTTGTGTTCTGAGGTAAAGACTTCATGAATAATGATGATGGGCAAACCTGTAGAACAACTTCTGTGTACACCACTGCTTTCTACCAAAAGCATTCAATACATTTCCTATCTGAATCCAGCACAGATTCCTTTCACAGTTCAAAATCAGGGTCCTTAACTCTTTATTGCATATTCTAACAAACAAATCAGAAAGCCAACTTTTGACATTTAGTTGAATATTAAGTGTGCAATCAAAAAAACATGGCATTAAGCTGTAAGCAAAAAAATATCTTGGCATTGCTTTTTTTTATCATAATTTATTTGTTGTAAAACTGTTTAACAGACACAGTACCAAAAAGTCAGACATCACATTAGAAAACAAAACCACATAAAAAAAAACCTGTAAAATCCAACTAAACCCAACATATTTAAAACAATACACATCCTCACCCATCCCATCTGCTCAGATAAATAAAGATCATATTCTCACCAGTTTGGTACCAAACCAGGGACCTAACGCCATTTCACCCAGATCTGTTAAATGCACCCTTATGCTGAAAAGTGATCTATTCTAATTTCCAAGTCTTGTTAACTATGTATATCCATTCACTGTCGGTGGATGTGGCGGCATCCACTTTTGGGCAATCAATTTTCTAGCAAGAAACAATGTTCTGTTATGCCCCAAATTCAAATTTACGCGGTTTCATCAAACTTCTAGATGCCCAAAAATGCATTTACTTGGATTACATTTAATGCTTGTTTTAAAAATTAAATTAATATGTTTAACAGCTTATTTCCAATATCGAAAACAATATCAACTGAGGACATCCAAATAAGAATAATAAAATCATCCTGGGACTGGACACATCTACTACAGTTAGAGCTTTCCAAAGACCTACACGTAGAAGGGAATAGGGGGTTCCTTATATGACCGAGTCAACCCCTGAGAGACTGATATTGAGACTGACCATTCCTTTTCTTCTGTATTCCCTATGTTCATCAGATTCATTAATTACAATGCTATGTAGATAGCACCTTTTTTTTTTTACGATCAGAGCACCACCTTCTCTGTTACTGAAATTACGCAGGGTATCATTGGCGTTATCTTGTCTTGAAAATGTATTGCATGATGTAATTGTAGATACTGATAGAAACATTGCTTAGGTATAGGTAAAATTAGTATATCCCCTTATCCATAGTTGATCTTTAACCACTTTATACTCTCTCCATCAATTGAAGAATATGGGGCTCCACCCTGGGTATAAAAGCATTCTTTGAAGCCTGTAACAGATCCGTCTGTCTTTCACACATGTATATAATCATTGATCTAGAGCAGGGGTGCCCACAAGGTCGATCGCGATCTACCACTGGTAGATCGCACTGTCCTTTCCTTCCGCCGCTTCTCTGGATCCCCGCTGCTCTCCCCAGCGGGGATCCGAGAAGAAGTGAAGGAACCGGCTGCGGGGGAGGACGGAGCCGCTGTCACGGAACTAATGAAGAGCGGTGAGGAGAGAGAGACGCTCGGCCAGGATCTGACAGCCGGCGCCTCTATCTCCCCTCACTGCTCGTCCGTTCTGTCACAGCGGCTCCGCCCCCCGCGGCTGAAGTGCTCTTTCACTTCTCGTCGGATCCCCCGCTGCCTCTGCCCGGGAGAGCAGGGGGATCCAGAGGAGAAGCTGAGCCCCCTTGTGCGTGGCCGAGCGGCAGAGGATGGGTACATGTCAGTAGTATGTACCAATCCTCTGTGCAGGACAAACACTGGAGCGATCGGCTGATCACTTCAGTGTTTGTAAATAACTGGGGACACATAGTACTATGTGTCCCCAGTTATAAATGAATGTACAGGATGTGATTTACATCACGTCCTGTTCATGCATAAGTTTCTCAATGGGGAGAAGCACTCTGTACAGAGGCTCCTCCCCATTCAGAAACTGCTTGATAGTAAATAGTTTCTGAATGAATGGGAAGCCTCTTGGCTTTCCATTCATTTAGAATAGAGGCTGCAGAAAAAGAGATTGAGGACTTTGTGTCCTCAATTTCTTTTTCTATTTTAAAAGGGAAATATCAGGGGGCTTTTTAGACCCCTAATATTTCCCCAAAGCCCCCCCAAGAGTAAAAAAAAAAATTACGAAAAAAAAAAAATAAAAAAAAATAATGAAAATAAAATAATAAATTAAAAAAACGTTTTTTTTCTTGCCTCAGGCGCAAAAGGAGCTGGCTACGGCTATGCTCCCGTGGTGCTCGTGCGGCTGAATGTGTCAGACACTGCAGATGGAAAGGTGCAGGACACCCCATGTGCAACGTCGGCCACACGAGCACCACGGGAGGACAGTACGCCGGGACCTGTAATGTACTGGAATGCACTGGAATGTAAGCCGGCCGACTGCCTGCGTTCAGGTGCGGGAGGGGGTGTGGAGCTGTATTGAAGTCAATGGCATCGCCCACATTGCGATCGCCCGCACTCGGAACACAGGCACATTAGTGCCTGCATTCCGGTCCAGTGCGATCTGCAAAAATAGTGCTCGCAGCATTTTTGCTGATCGCACTGGACTGGAACACAGGCACTAATGCAGGCGATCGCACTGTGGGCGAGGGGCCTGCCTGCGGAGCCTGGCTGCAGTGCCATTGACTTCAATGCACCGCCACGCCCCCTCCCGCCCCTGAATGCAGGTGTTTTTTCGTTGGTAGATCTCAATGAGCTCGTCATTTGAAAAGTAGATCTCCAGACGAAAAATAGTGGGCGCCCCTGATCTAGAGAATGAGACCTCTTACCCTAAGCCACAAAATGTTGCATCTGCGTGGCTAAATGGGGGTAGCAATACCGCCCTCATCAATTGGATGTAATGTTTCTCTACAAAATAGTGTTTTTCTTCCTTCATATAAGAGCTCTACATATACTATTAATAATTCCAAATACAGTCAGTCCCCGGGTTACGAACAAGATAGGGACTGTAGGTTTGTTCTTAAGTTGAATTTGTATGTAAGTTGGAACAGGTACTTTTTTTAGGTTTAACTCCAGCCAAAAAAACATCTTTTAGTTTTGGATAGCATAGGAAAGGGTTAACCCCCCTGTAACATTTGTATTGCTGTCCTCACAGGGGCTCTAATCCCACATCATACTAACCAAAACTAAAAAAGTAAAATGCAACTAGGACAGATGTTTGTACGATTTCCTGTAATGTACAGTACCAGACCTGGAAGAAGAGGCAGGCACTCCTCGTCTGCACATCTAACAACTTCCTGTAATGTACAGGGGGTATAGTACTACGAACGTCGGTGCGAACAAGGTAGCATTACAACTAGTGGAACAGTCTGGGACCTCCGTTTGTAAGTAGGAGTCGTATGTAACTCAGAAGTTTATAACACTGCCTGTATACTTTTTGCAAGCCACACCACTGAATTATGAAGTACATATAATAACCGAGGCATACGAATCATCTTTATAACCTGTATGTACCAGCTACACTAAAAATTAGCAAGAGGTGGATCCATGTTTAATGAAATGCATGTTTTAGGGTTAGCAGAGATTATAATCCCTAAAAGAAGTAATGACCGTAATGGAAGCAGTAGAGTTGGGTAAGGGGAGTATCAGCTCATCAACAGCACTGACTAACTCCAATTACTCCAATTTATTAATAATCCTGAAAGTACCCAGAAGTGTCCATTGTAGTTATAACATACCATGTTCTAAAGAGCAGTCTATATCACCTAAAAATAGATGAATATCTAGATGAATTGTCCTCCACAGAACCCCGTTTAAAAACATTAATATTCAAAGAACATCAAATCTTAATGGTTCAAAAGCTATTGTAATTAATAAAGGAGATAAAGGACACGCCAGATGAGGGCCATGTAATTTAAAATTAGAAGATAGACAGTTATTTGCTCTTCTTATACAGGGATCCGTATATATTGTACAGTATACCTATTTAATACATTTAGGGCAGAAATATAAATGAAATATTTTTACTCACCGCCCACAAATAAGGCTGTTCAGCACAATCGAAGGCCTTTGCTGCATCTAAAGATAATAATGCTCTAGTTACCGTATTATCTGGAGGGATTTGTAATTTTTAAAAAGTGTACCAGGACCATAGATTTATTAGGCATAAAACATGTCTGATTGCGGTATTTCATTTGATGTTTTACCGCTATCAAGCGATTTGGCAACATTTTAGCTATGAATCTAGATACATTGTATAGTTTGCCTGTTTCAATATAGTCACCAGTATCATTTCATACATAGAGGCCAGTAAACTGAGCTCAAAGGATGCATTAATAGTATCTAAAAAGATGTCAAAATAACTTTTTTTTGTAAGTCCTTTATACTTCTGTTGCAGAGACCACTGGTCCTAGGGGCCCTGTTATTGGAGTGCATCTCCAATGCTCTTTCCAGCTCCTCTGCTGTAAATGGAGCATCAAAGTAATTTATATCCTCCAGCTCCAAAACTGGTAGTGTTATCTGTTTTAAATAGTTACCTAGCGGTGATCTGAATACAGCTGTCAGGGCATATACATTACTATAAAATCAGGAGAATGTATCTGCAATTTCAGAAGAAGAAGAAAGTACTTTTTAATTGCCTCTATATATGCAGGAGTGCAGGGGCGTAACTAGAAATCACAGGGCCCCATAGCAAAATTTTGTATGGGGCCCTGTGATTTCTAGTTACACCCCTTGAAGAGCCCACATAGCTCACCTGAGGGTGACCCTGCAGAGCCCACCATAGACTCTCTATGGTGGGCTCTGCAGGGTCACCCTCAGGTGGGCTGGTCACACTCCTTACCTGTCCGCCTCTTCTTCCTCCGTCTTCCCTCCTCCTTTGCCGGGCCCGCTCCGTCCTCTGTCGCCGAGCATGTCTCCTCCTCCTTCACCGGCCCCGCCTCCTTCTCTGATCCTGACCCCCCGGGCCCCGCCTCCTCCTCCCCGCCACGTCCAGCCTCCACGAAAAACCCACAATTTTCTCTGAAATAACTTCAAGCTGACAAAAGCAATTGGCATCCATCATTGTTTATTCCATATTTAATTAAAATCAGAGTTTCATTTCATTTTTTATTTCAACAGCATATGTTAAATAATAACACAGATGAAAATAGAATGGACAAAAATTATGGGACACGGGCACATGAACTTTGGAGCCTTGGTTATCGAGCAGGTACACATACTGCTCAGAGGGCGCAATCGCAACAACTTCCTAATCAGTAGGGAAGCTTTCTGGGTCTACACATTAGACACTGTCAGCCCCATGGGCCTCAATACTACATTTTCTTTTTACCTGTTTTTTTTTTTTTAAATGACAGATGACACCTACACTCACATCCACCTTGGGTGCTGCCTATCACATTTTCTTAATTATCAGTTATTATTAGTGGGAGCATCTTCCCAGATATATAAGGAGTGAATGAAATTCCCCCAGCATCATTTCAATTATGCAATCTCTAGTGTTACTCCATCCCCATTCTGTCCCCTCCCCTTTCGCCCTGCATTGTTCTTTGTATTTTGTGTTCCTATTTGTTTATTCTTTGATCATCAGGTGTGTGACGGTGTGACTTGCACTTTCAGTGCGGCTTTTTAGCACCCCACCAGCTGCCTGGCAGCTTGACTTGCTCAGAGGCGTGACAGGTATCTAAAACGACCTCCTGGTGCATGTGCTCACATGGCCATACGTAGGCACTGAACACTTTGTCCAACCTTGCTTCAGTCAGCAGCTATCCAGTGAGCTCCCCATGCCTTCCGGGGTTGCACTAGCAATGGGGTATGCTCAGTCATGGCTCTATCATGGAGAATACTCTCCCCATGGGAATGCTTTCTCCACGACCTGACCAATATGACCGCTATGTTTCAACCTTTTCCTTCCTGGTTGACACGGAGTGGGATGCCCTGCAGGGACAGGATCCACATTAATTACGCTGTTCATTTTATTTTTGGCGAGATTATGACATCATAATGATGTCCGAAGGGGGTGTTTCACACTAGGTGTTGCTTGGTATATATTTGTCTTATTGTTGTACACATTGCTACTGTTTTGCCTTGAGGAAGGGACCATGCGTGGCCCCGAAACATTTGCTGTATGACCTACGTGGCACTATGTAAAAAATTACATTGGTTTTCTTTCATCTTCATATTGAATTCTGGGTGCCCTTTTTCTCTTTGTGGCTTGTAGTGTACTGCACTACCTGTTGCTGTCACTACATGCACCCTTATTGTTTAGTCAGAATGCTCTATGGAGTGCAGCTTTGGACAGTATTATCGGATGGTGCTATCAAACACTGATGTACCCCACCTTGGAATTCAGGTTGTATCACTTTTTGGAAGCTTTTCATAGCTCTTTTTTTTTACCATTGCCACTATCCTTCTCTTCAGTCTGGGGTAAATTTTCCTCTTACAGACACATTCAAAGGAAGGTTGGCTAAATTCTCATGGTCCTTAAACTTCTTAATATTTGTAACTGTAGTCACAGGAACATCAGACAGCTTGAAAATTGGTCTTATAACCTTTTACTTTTGACATACTGGTCTATAATTTTCTTTCTGATCTCCTCGGGTAATGCTTTGCTTTCTCTGGTCTTTGTTCATTGTGGTGCACATGATGATACCAACCACCAGGGTGACTGCTTTTCTCTATTTAAATAGGTTGGCATAACATGTGTGATACTAATTACAGAAAACATTTGTTCCATAAATTACTATGATACAATAATTTTTAAGCTACGGGTACAAACAATTCTTTGTTTCATATTTTCTTTGCTTTACTCTGACATACCAAAGGTATTCAAGTTTACATGAGACAATTACTTTTAATTTCATCACTTTTGAGGAGAATGAAATCCTTTTTTTTTATATGCTGTAAGTTTGCCAACAAATATGTCCATGACTTTATCATAGGCCACTCAGTCATGCGAAAAATTAAGTAAACGCCATGGAAATTGCTGAAAAGGCAAACATTAGATCTTCATTCAAACAGTGTCTACAGATAACGGTGATATATTTGAAGGAAAACACAAGACAAAATTGTCTTTCAATAATTTATTCTACAAAAATATCAATAGATGTAATGGTTTACTGTGGAAAAAGTAAGCACACTCTTCACATCAGAGGTTGGTATTGTCCCTTTTGGCAAAAAAGATTTATTCTAGGCATTTTGTATAACAACCACCAGTCTCTGCTTCTACATGCAAAATTCCTTCAGTTGCAAGATGTTTGTGGGTTTCATAAACTGCCCATTTCAAATCCCCCTACAAAATTCCAATGGAAATCACATCAGGCCGTTGACCTGGGCAGTTTATAATCATCTATTTCTTTTTTTTTTTTTTTGGAGCCATTTTTTGCTTTCCGAGTCTCTGCTAGTGAAATTCATCTTCTAAATTTGTTCTGGTGCCCATTGTCTCCAAGACTGAAAGGTCGAGGAAATTAAATATTATTACCTATTACTGAAAAAGGAATAGAGGCAGAATCTTCCAATGGGGACACATGTTCCGTTGCCAACTGTCTACAAGGGACTTGCCTCACTTTGGAGAGATATCCTCTTATTTCCTGTTGTGTCTACATGACTGCCAGTAAGGTAAATCTCACTAGTGGGACACAATTGGCAAAAAACCTTAGGGGTTTTAACCATTCGCTTCTTTGTCCAAAATATAAAAAATTGATTTAGATATACTTTAGGTCTAATTATAGGTACTGGATGCAGACGACTTGCAAGTTCCCATTTAAAAATCCTGGCATCACCCTCAAATCAGATACTCTACTACAGGGGCCGGCAGCCTTGGCCCTCCCGCTGTGCTGAAACCACAAATGCCATCATGCCTCTGGGAGTCATCCCGGTGGCTGTCAGGTTATTTCAATGCATCTTGGGACTTGTAGTTTCACAACAGCTAGAGTGCCAAGGTTGCTTACCCCTGCATCAAATACAGTCTAGAGCTGCAGCTAACGATTATTTTCAAAATCGATTAGTTAGCCGATTATTGAGTTCGATTAATCGGTAAAAAAATTAAATACATTTTAAAAAATGGCTCCAGTGATGGACTACTAGTCTGTATTGAGATTGCAGTCTATCACAGGAGCAAGCTTGGAGCGGTGGAATTAAATAAGAAAAAAAAAAGTGTGGTGTGCAATATAGTGAAATGAAAAGTGTAAAATTATATAGCAATGAATGCAGAATGGCACCGACTATAGAGGACTACAAATCCCAGCAATAGTACATTATGCAGCACAATACAGAATACCACCAGCTACAGAGGAGTACAACAAATCCCAGCAAAAAAATATTATACAGCGAAATGCAGAATACCACCAGCTATATAGGAATACAACAAATGCCAGCAATACATTATAGCTGGCAGTATTCTGCATTGCGCTGTATAATGTACTATTGCTGGGTTTTATAGTCCTCTATAGCTAGTGGTATTCGGTATTGCAGCTATAGAGGGATACAACAATTCTCAGCAATAGTACATTATACAGACAGAGTATAATGTACTATTGCTGGGATTTGTAGTCCTCTGTATAATATATAGCACAATGTGCCATCAGCTATAGAGGAATACAAATCCCAGCAATACATTATAGAGCACCATGTGGGGGGGAGGGCAGTGCAGGCTTACCTGAGCAATCTTCCAGCAACTTGCTTCTGAGATCGGGCCTGTCTATCGGCGATTGTCATCCCCTCACACCTGCTCCTCCTTACTTCTTATCCCCGCGTCTCTGTGCCGATCGTGGATGTGGGAGGGCGGTGAGCGTGAGGCGGGGAGGAGGTGCGGCGTGTGAATGCGGGCGGCTCTGGCAGCGGTGAGGTGGGGAGGAGGCAAGGCGCGCAACGTGTGTTGAGCCATGAACAGGGCCAACTAACCAGAAGCCGATTAATCGATGATTGGAAAAGTTGACAACTTTTTCAATAATCGATTGTGTCGATTAGTTGTTGCAGCCCTAATACAGTCTATTGGGTATGTATGTACTGACATTTTTTCTTATCAGGGATGTGTGGCTGACTCTCCACCTTGAAGTGTGTACAACATGCTTAATATCTGCAGATTTTTATATTTATATTAGTCTCTGCAGTTCTTTTGATTACCTTCACTGGAGCTCTGCTCTAGGCAGGTATATGTGGAAATTGGTGTAAATCAATTACCCTGTCTTAAAGAAGACCTGTTCCTTTGTGCCACTTAATGCAAACTCACAGCATAGCTCCTTGACCTGTTGGATTAACTCTTGTGTTTTGTTACAGGCTGATATTTGGTCACTGGGCATTACAGCTATTGAACTGGCTAAAGGAGAACCACCTCTTTCTGAAATGCATCCGATGAAAGTGTTGTTCCACATTCCCAAAAACAACCCTCCCACATTAGAAGGAAACTACAGTAAACTCCTGAAAGAATTTGTGGAGGCCTGTCTGAATAAAGAGCCAAGCTTTGTAAGTTTAAAATCTGTTTTATATTTGTGTAGTATGCATGGGTAATCACAGTGGACAGTCCAAGCCAGAGTATTCTCAAGTATTTTGTAAACTTTCCTCCTTTTTTTTTTTTCATGCTGGGAGATTTTTGGGGAAAGGGATAGTGCTCAGGATATCCACCCTGCTGATGTCAGTTCAAACTTCCATAGTAGCTAGTGGTACTATCCTGCACTGATTCTGTAATATAATGTTGGGGGGGGGAGAGAACAGCGGGGATTGAAAAGGACACAGGCAAATTCAACTAGTCGAATAATCAACTAATCGATAATGAGAATCGTTGACAACGATTCTTATAATTGATTTAACTGATTAGTTGTTACAGACCTATTTTGGCTGTGCAACATTGGGCAGGGCTACACAGTGAATAACTTGGGGGCAGGTATAAAGCTAAGTATTTCACTATGCCAGCTACACTCAGGCCATTTAGTTAATGGACAATGCCAAGAGTGAATTTGAATGCAACTACAGATCTAAAATGTTCAAAAACAACTTTTAAAATAACACTAACAGGTTTAAGCTTATATGAGGTTTTAGTAAGTGGGTTTACATTTACTTTAATGAAGAGTTCTGTATAATTATTATTTAATTCGTTTTCATCTATACGTTGCAGAGACCAACGGCAAAAGAACTTCTGAAACACAAATATATTTTGCGGAATGCCAAGAAAACATCATACTTAACAGACCTGATTGATCGGTATAAACGATGGAAGCTGGAGCAGGGTAATGAAAGTTCTGACTCTGACTCCGATGGGTAAGTTTATACCCCAGAACAAAACATTGGGGGCCACAAATCAATCCGTTACAAATACATCTCAGTGAGGGATGTGGAGCTTATATTGTAGATCTCTGTGCATGTCAGACTAATATTTTTATTGCCCGACAAGTAAGGATCTGCAGTGGTTAAGTAAATTAGGTCAAGCTTAAACTATATGTAAAACTACAGCAAACTCTGCTCACATTCCAGAATTGTCTTGCACTACGATTGGATCCCAGGTGCATGCAAACATACGCACCGTCACCCACAGCAATCCAATCCTGAAAAGGCCTCACTCCAAGGGTCTTCAACAATAAAAATCTCTATTTATGAAGCAAATACATACTGTTTATTAACTCCCCATATGCTCAACCTCATTTCACCATTCCGGCTTACTCATACATCAGTCTTTAGTGAATCCATGCTGGATATCATTTATGATCTTGTTTTCTAGTACACACTCTTTGCATGTGGTCCTTTTTCAAACCTTCAAGTATCTTCCCTATTATAGAAGTGAAACATACAGGCCTAAAGTTACTAGCTAATAACTTTGATCCCTTTTTAAATGTAGGCACCTGGCGCCAACCCTTTGGTATCAAGCTGGTCATTAAGCTCTTGCCGTCCGCCCGTAGTAAAAAAACGGACGGACGGCACTGCTATCTACAAATTAAAAACAGTGCTTTCAGAATAACAACTCAATTCTTTGAGGACACTTGTTGTGCATGGATTGGAATCAGACAGGCACATACTGTAGGTTTTCATATGGATAAAGATTGCTAAGAGAGCAGAACATGTAGCAGAGTTCTTTGAGCCGCTACTATAAAGTTCTCATATTCTTTTCTATTTCTGATCACACACAATATACCTTCTTATAAACCAAATTACCAAATTTACAGTTCTCATGCTCTGGTGGCTTACTGTGTCTGGTAAGATTACATTGCTTTACATTTTATGTTAAACGTTCATTAGGGGATACAGGATTAGAAGGATTCAGAGACAACTGCGTTAAACTGTTGCCTACAGGAGATGGGACTCTTCCCACATCTTTCTTTACTGTTTTTGCTAGCGTACTAGAAGAATGAACATCTTATCTGTCAGAATGTTTATATGCATACCCTTTTCACTTTTTAATCAAGTTCTTTTTTTTTTTTTTAACAATTTTTTTGTTTACTGCAGGGCCAAGAGTGCTCTTTTATGCAGTTTTTCCACATAGGCTGATCTTCGGCATAGCCTTGTAGCTAGACCCTGCAATGATGAAGATGCAAGGCAGGCCTGTAATGTGACTTTAGGCACTAGGCTCTGCTTGGGGAGCTATCCGCACACCTGGTGTACTGTGTTATCTAACTGGAGAATGCTTTAAAGGTCTGGGTCCCGTCTGCTTAGTCAATATGCCCACCTGTGGGGGCAAAGATTGTCTGGAATGGACTTTGTTCCCCATGTCCTGCATTGGCACTCTCCATTTCTAACACTGCGTTTGTGGCTGCCAGGTGCTAGAGTTCTAGGCTTGATGGTTGCCACCTTCGTGGCAGTTCTGTATGCCCAGTTCCACTCCAGATTTATGCAACTAATGATTCTCTGCACAATCGCATGCACCTGAAGCCTAGGACCAGGTTATCCTTTGCCTGGTGGCTCTGGAGGAACCAGGAGTCTCACAGCTCAAAAAGAAGCCGACCAGATTCTGGCCTGGGTGGAACCTCATGTTCCAGCCCTGTCTGCCATGCATGTTCCAGACATGGAAAATTGGCAGTTAGACTTCCTCAATCATCAATATCTTGACTGAGGAATGTTTTTTTACCTCCTGGAGGTGTTTTATCAACACCTCTGTCAGGGGGGAGAGCAGGATGTGGACCTCCTCCAGATTTAGAAAGTAACTGAGCAAGACTTTCTCCAGGTCCAGGAATCCTCTAGCCATATCAGTGGATGCTCTAGTGAGTCCATGAGATCAGCTTAACCTGATCTACGCATTTTCTCCTCTGAAGCTCCCCCCTCATTTGCTTTGCAAAATCAACATTTCACTCCAAACTGACCAATGTGGATGCAGTACTCAGGCTCCTGGTAGACTCTCCGTGTGCTCTCCCAGATCATCCGCCTCTTTTGCCCAAAAGACTAGTTTACTACCCTGCTTCACGGTTGCTGGCTTTAACGGCATGGCTGTTGAATCCCAGATACTGAAACATAGGGCCTGTCTGATTCTTTTATTCCTACGCTCCTAAAAGCTAGTAAATCCACCTCTCACAAGGTTTATCATAGCACTTGGAAACAGTTCTTTGCATTGGTGTGACGCAAGGAAATTCCATTCCAGGAAATACTCTGTGGGACACATCTTGGCCTTTCTCCAGCCTGGTCTGGATCAACATTTGGGCTTTCAAAGGTCAAATTTCATCTCCTTATTTTTTTTTTTTAAGGACCGCTTACCTTTCATTCCTTGGTGAAATCTTAGTACAGGCGTGTGCTCACACATTTCTCACTGTATGTCTACCTAGGACCTCAACATAGTTCTGTCTGCTATTCAAAAGCTGTGCTTTAAACCTTTCAAAGATATTCATCTGTCTACTCACATTTACAAGGTTGCCTTCCTCCTTGCCATCACCTTGGCGAGAAGAGTTTGAGTTATTGGCCTTGTCTTGCAAAGAGACAAGGTTGTCTTGTGGCTTAGGGCATTTTCTCCCTAATGTAGTTTCTTAATTTAACCCTAATCAGCACATTGTACCATCTTTATGTCCTGCTCCAGTACACCCCAAGGAGGTTTGCCTCCATTGTTTGGAGGGATCACCTGCCTCTCAATACACCATTTCTAAGTGGCTTAGGCAACTCCGGATTCAAGCCTATAGGCTTAAGGATAAAAGGCTCTACATTTTCCTGTACAAGTCACTAGATCAGTAAGTGCATATTGGGCTCTTAAGCAGTTTCTCAGGTTTGCAAGGCTGCCACCTGGTCTACTGTTCCTAAGTTCGCTTATTTTTCCAAGGTGGATGTTCAGGCCTCCTCTGTTCCCAGCTTAGGACATAAGGTCCTTCAGGCAGTTCTGCGAGCTTCCACTTTCCCCAGTGTTAACATGTTGTTTTATTTGTGGGTCTATTTAATGTTTTGTTGCTGTAGCCCACCCTTCAGCCTGCTTTGGAATCCTCCAGGTATCTCAGAATCCTTCTGACCCTGTGTCCCTTAATGAACCATTATATTTATAATCCATTCTCAGTACTTCTTTTCCACAAAACTGAAGCATGATGAGAGTGAAAGGGGTCATACCTGGCTGACTAAGTGCGTTGTTTGCCAGTGTCCTATCTCCCTTAGGCAACAGTTTAACCCAGTTGTATCACAATCCTTCTGACGTTGTGTCCTGTAATGAATTCTTAAAAGAAAGGATCTCATCGTAAGTAAAACAAAATTTATTTTTTTTATTTCATACAAAGGAACAGTGATGAGGAGCAGTCAAGCGAACCTGATAGTGTTAAGAAGTGGATATTTACAATACAAGAAACTGATCTGAAGAAAATGAAGGATGAAGCCATGCGACTTGAAAACCCGGATACACATGAAGTGAGGGAATTCAATTTTACAAATGCATATTTATCTTGTTTGTACTTTAGAGGAGGGTGGGAAGAACCAGAAAGGAAAAAAAAACAATCTGCTCCATTGACAATCATCCAAGAGTAATAAACTGGGGCTGCTTTTTGTCACCCATAGATATATGGTTATTTCCCATTATGGTCGAGATTGTGATAATATTATGTCCGTGGGTACATTTATACATACAAAGAGGGAGGCTAAATCTTCCCTTTCATGTTGTTTTATTTCCGGTCTTCTATAGGTAGTGAATGTCAGTGAATTGTACATATTGTTTTCTTTAACTCCTTCCTGCCCATAATATGTATATTACCGTTCCCCAGCACGAGCTATCACTGACAGCTGGGCTCCTCACTGACAATTGGAACCAATTAGTCGTTCCTGAACATGTGATCACTGTGCCATCAGTGACATAGTGATCGAATGCAGTGTTCATCTGCAGGGGGGGGGAAGCCTGCAGATGAACACTGCCATTTCCAGGTTACAGTGTCATCTACAGTGACATCTGTTTATTTGTCAGATATTTAATGACCATATTTTTTTTTTAAAAAGGTATTAAATATTTTTGCACATTTTCCAGCCTTTAGGGTCCATTCAAACCATGCCCCAGTGTGCTGTAATGGATTCAATAATCCTACAAAAATAACTGGATTGTCAGTACACCTCTATGCACACTAACATAGGTCCTATATTTTTTCAGAACAGGGCAATACACAGAACATACAGTATGCATCTGTGTGTTGCAGTGCCCTATAATGTACATGCATCGCAGCGCACTATAGTTGTGCGTTAGGGTGCAGTTAATTTTGCATTCTAATATCCCACAATGTACATCTACAGTGCCTTACCATAAGGTAATGTGCATTATAATAGGTTAAAGCACACCTTCACTAAAACAATCCTCCCCAAGGCCACATAGTACACACATGTATGGTCCACTGTCCCTCCTACAAACTGATCTGATCATTCATTTCTTGCAGAGACCGTCTGTAATGTAATAAGTCTTTTTATTACATGAGACTGATCTATTACACTAAAAACCAATGTTCACTGGACTGCTACACACCAGCATTAATATTTGTTCTCTTTTTATTTGTATGAAAGGTGAAAGATATTCAGAAAAGGCCGCAATCACAGTGCTTGTCTACAATTATGACACCTTTATTTGATGAGGTATGTAATCTCAATGCTGATTTTCTATTATTGGTACATTTCTTGTTTTCTCCTTTGTTGGATTAGAAAAACTCACCACAGCAGCTCTGCCTGTACATTCTGCTCACAGAGCTGTTTGTTTATCTGAAACTAAAGACATGTATAGTCCTGGAAAAGTGAAGCTGCCGCTATGTCCGGCCAGATAATGGTGATTATGCCACTGGGAGCTGGGTTTATGATCTTTAGAGGCTCTAGTTCAGTCTGTATATGACAGATCTGAACTGTATGATTGTAGAAGCCCAGCAAACATATGTAGATAGAAAATCAGATGTCTGCACCTTGTCCTTTTAAGTAACAGAAGGCATGGATGGATATTTGGGTTCCATGTAGGTCGTTGCCCATATCAGTAAAGTCTGATAATGTAAAGAGCGTCTTAACTCTAATTATACAAAATTCTGATTACTGGGTAACCTATCTCTAAACTGTATAAAATAGCTTATTATAAGTACAGTCCTATTTACACCACTGTTACTCTGAGATGTTATATTCACCCACAGTACTGTATCTGTGGAAATAGATTAAAGTCTCACTACCCTTCCAGGCTTTCTACAAATATTTCTCAGTTGCACTGCCTAAATGTCCTTTATTTTTATGATATCTTGGCCTGTGCTTTGCCCATGCATGCCTCCCTGCCCTGTAGCATATATTTACCTTCCACCCCCCTTGAGCATAGCACAGATTTGCTTTAATTCCATCTACACACATGTATCTTTTCCAGAAAGGTAAGAGAAAGATGTGTGGTCTTCTGACATTTTACCCTATAGCTATTTGATTTGGTGTGTAATAACTTTCTTGTGTTTTTGTTTTCTTGTAGTTAAAAGAGAGGAGTCAAGCATCCGGTGGCAATGTAGGGTCCATAGAGGAACTATATGGAGCAATTTACTTAGCAGAAGAGGCCTGTCCAGGCATCTCTGACTCAATGGTGGCAGAGCTTCTCATGCGACTTCAGAGGTAAAAATATACATGATCATAACTGTATGGAGCAACTTGGCAGAAGAGTCTGGGAGCTTTTAAGATTCAGTGGGACTATAGGGGGCGATTTTCAAGATGAACTAACTCTCAGGCTTTAGTCTGCTGACAAAGGTTATAAAAAACTTAGCAGCGTTAGCCTTTATGCACACAGCTGTAAGATGCAGATGTAATATCAAGTTGAGTAATAGAAGTGAAAGAGGACTGCAGTTGACATTCAGGTTAGCACATGGTGAGCTAAGTGCTCATCTCTATTATTGCTTTGGGTGTCAAATAGCTTTTTTATGCTGCTGGGACACACAGGGACTGAATGCTTCCTCTTATCTAGCCGTTAAAGAAGACCTGGCCACAAAAACATTAATGTAGAAGCTGTGTGTGGCGCCCTTTGTAAGCTTATAAAGCCTCGTTCTAGGTTGGGCTCACTATATGTGGCGTCATTTTGGTACACACATGCAGACCTGGCTCAGCCTCCCCTGCCTACTGCTCACTCGCACCTGCACCAGTGATCCTTTGGGACATTTCTTCTCGACTCTCTGCTCTGTCCTATGAGGCGTAAACCCCTCCTGCCCTGCAATGTATTCTAAGTTCCTGTAGGCTAGTTTTCTTACACCTATACCATGGCAGATCATAGGCGCAAGGGAGGTGGCCCTGGCAGTCCTCCTGTCTCACGTACAGTTCACGTTCAACTCTAAGGGTATCTGCAGTGTTTTGCCTGATGGTCCTGGCAATGTAAGTCCTGACTGCCCCCAGCCAGACTTACTGCCCTCCTCAGGGACTTCTTTAAAACCTTCTAGGGTGGCTCACTTCTCTTGTTTGTTGAGGGAGGAATTTTTTACTACAATGTAAGAATGTTCGGGTCAGTTTTCGGCCTTGTTGGAATCTTTGGCCTGCACAGGCCACAAGATGGCCCCCTCTATCTCTCCCCCCCAGCCTCTGTCTCTAATAGCAGCTGCTGTTTCCTATTCGGATATGGAGGATGATGCTTTGTCTGGTTCTGAGGACTCGGCCCTTGAGAAACCCAATATATTTCCAATGCTTAGACACCACTTTGCACGTGCCTTGACTTGGAGCAGTCTGCTTTGACCTTGCCAAAGGTCACCAGTCTGGACCCTCTAAAAATGCCTCTGCCTGCTATAACCTTCCCTGTGCTCTTGCTTTTGCAGCCTGTTTTGTACAGTGACTGGCCTCAGCCCTAGAAGTTCTTCACTCCTAAACCTTTTGCTCAGCAATAACCCTTTGAGGATAGTTTGCTACAAAAACGTGGCCTGTCCCTGTTGAGAACTCAGCTATTTCCTGTCTGACAAAGACCTTTTAAGTAATATTAAAGTTCAAATGTTTTTAAGCTACTTTATATGCTAGTTAAATCACATACAATGGATGCTGCACCTGTGCTGGTCAATATATTCATAAATGCATAACATATAATCATAGGGCAGGTGTCCTCACTAGTTCAACTTTTATATATCAAAGAAGAAATAGTCATTGGACACCACATAAGAGTAACTCCTTCTAAAACTTACATTTTTTATAGAAAAATGTAGGGCTGCAACAACTAATCGACATAATCGATTATAATCGATTATTGAAAAAGTTGTCAACTTTTTCAATAATCGATTAATAAACATTATTACAACACTTATCCTCCCCAAACCCCATGTTTTCGTCAGGTTTCCAAGTCTAGGGCCAAGCAGGGAACCCAGTTCTGCCATAAGCCTCTCCTTGCAGTGAGGGGGCACCCTACTTGCAAAAGTGGGGGGGACAACCTCTTTTGGCCTTTGCAGCTATCTAGCCCCAGGACATATCAGACACATTGGGTCTGGAACATGTATGTTCCACAGTGACTCAATGGGATCTTAACCTGGTTCTGTTGACTTCTCATAAACTACCTTTTGAACCTATTAGGGTATTCTTCTGTCTATTTTTACTGGCAAAGTTGCTTTTCTCAGTGGCATCACTTCTACGAGTTTCTGTGTCGGTGGCCTTAGCCTATAAAGATCCCTTTCTTGTGCTACACAAGGACAAGGTTGTTTTGAGATACAGGGCCCTTTTCTCCCTAAGGTTGGTTCTTCCTTTTACCTTAATAAAGATATTGGTCTACCATTTCTTTGTCCTGCTCCTAAATATCCTTCATCGTCTCGATGTGCATTCTGTTAAAGTTTATCTTTCAGCTAAAGCTCTTTTTTTTGGTCTTTTTGTCATGCCTGAAGGTCCTCCAAGAGGACAGCCTGCTAGGTGTTTTTTTTCATTCACGCTTATGACCTCCGTAGCAAAACAGGAATGTTGTCTTGCCTGTAAAATGAATGTAATGACTGGGTTCCTCCCCTCTGTCCTTATGATCCACTCCTGTTATTGCTTGCTAAGGCATGCTGCGAGTGGAAAAGTATATACTGGGCTGTCCTTATAGCTTTGCTATTGTCCAAGTCTCCTGAACGTTGCAATATAACTCATTGTTTCAGAATCTGATGTCCTGTAATGTACTCCAAGAAATGCATTTTACAGATACGACAAAATCCTATTATTTTAGATATTTGTACTGGGACATCAGTCACTAAGCAATCTTTGCTTCAGAAAGGCCAACATGATATTGAAATGGTGTTGTTTTGGAGATTAGTATAGCACGGAGTATTTTTCATACAGGATTTCTTCTTTAATGTTTTTTATTTTATGGCACAATTCTCATACTTAGTGTTTTGGCCATTATCTGATTGTTTAAGGCAGGGGTGGGGAACCTCTGGCCCCCCAGCTGTGGTGAAACTACAAATCCCATGAGGCATCGCAAGATTCTCACAGGCATGACTCCCGGAGACAGATGCATCATGGGAGTTGTAGTTTCACCACAGCTGGAGGTTCCCCAGCCCTGTCTAAGGGTACAGTCAGACATACCTGCATGCTAAAATGCTCAATTTTAGCAGGCGGGCTTGGTGTCAATTCTGTGGTGGTGGAGGCAGTTCCTTGCGTTGTAACAATGCAAGGCATGTTTTTTTTGTTTTTTTTTAAATGACATTTAATTCTAACGTTCACAGCAGAGCTGATACCAGGTAACCTCAGGGCGGATGACCCGTTGCGAATAGACACCAGTCACTGCACATAGTGTGAACGAACCCTTTAAAATTGGGTAATAGCTCTGATTTAGTAAAGAACTGCAATTTCCCAATGGGAGGTATGGTAACTGTTCTGTATCTCGTTTCAGATACTCCATTAATGGAGCAGACTCATCACCACATTGAAGACTTCATTCTTCCAGCCGGACCGTACCTTCTTTCTCTGCATCAAGCTTTCTGCTCTTCATGTGAAGTCAAAGGAAAAAGGACATAGCTTTAATTCTATCCGGTGACTCGAGGCAGAACACCTCTTATGAAAAGTTCTAGTTTTATGATTTAATTTTGTATTCAAATGCAGACACCAACACAAGTCAAGCAGTACTGTGATGAGGCAGAAGAAGATATTGTGAATCCTCAGGTATCTTGCTCTAAGCAGTCAGCTCTTCTGGGAAGGAAAATAAAAGCTGCACTGGATCGTGTGTACAGAATTGTATATAGCATCATTTTTACTGAATATCTTTCAGCATGCCCAAGGCGTACCCTGTGTGCAAGCAGGAGAATGCATCTGTACATAATGTTATTGAAGTATTTAAAAGGCCAGACTGAAGTTTTACCCTTTTTATTCATGTAAATTTGAAATTGCTTGGAGGGTACATTTATTTTCTACTTCCAATCTTTTACTTTCACAGAGAAATGATACGCGGAGCTAAATTGACATATTTTACAATGTAAAATTGATTATTGGTATTTAGAATCGTTTTACGTAACTTTGTATCTATATTAGAAAAAGCTGTGAAGCTGGGTACTGTTTAGCTGAATTGCCAGATTTTTTTTATTCCATCTATGACTGCAACTGCTTGTATTCAGAACCTTTGGGAATGACTATGCTCCACTAACAAACTGGTGACATCACGAAATTCAGAAAAGTAGTCTTCGTTGTGTAGAGACAAGTGGGGTTCATATACAAAGCGAGTCTGTGTTGCTACCATCAGGTTCCATCCATCATTTTTGTAGCAAAGGTTAGAAAATTAGCAATGTGACTTAAAACACGTCATTGTATCTGAAACTTTGTCACCATGAGGACATCTTCCAGCTCACCCTGTACAATCACAGGTGTGCGCCTACCCAGATGTCAGAAGTACATGCTTGGTAGTGGGAACCAAGAAAAGGTTAGGTGGCCACTTATAGCAGTTCTGATTGGTGCACTAATTGTTCTATAAAATGATACTGGTATGTAGTGAAGTCTAATATCCTCCCAGCTGTCTTATTCTATGAATACACATAGAAGAAGACAAATAAACAAAACAAACAAAATTCCATTTGCATTATTAAGACATTCAATATTACCTTCTTTTGGCATTCCACAACTGCACCGAACGAGTAATGTAAAATTGGGGCCGACCTGTTCATCTCAGCAGTGGATACATTAGGCTGATGCACAAAGTCACGTATGAAGCCATATAGGAGCCCGATTACTCTTCATATCCTTAACCACAATATAGCACCTGGCTGCATATTTAATATGGACATTTAAGTGCCATTTAGGATATTCATGATTCTGGTGGGTGACATGACAAATGGCTCTCCGTATTTTATAAAGTGAAATGATCGGTTCAGCCTTGATTGTAGTTTCACTTGAAAACCATTGGAATGAATATATCATGTGTTGGGAGTATGCTTAACATGTTATACAGAAGCTCCACCTATTCTGCAAAAAGTGTTTCATAGTGCTGAGACAGACAAGGGTATGTTATGTAAGTTATTGCTCATTAGGGTCCTGGGAGTTCTTTGTGAATGGAGCGCTTTCAGCAAGGGTAGTGTCACAGACTTGTCACGTTGAGCTGCATAAGTGTAAACAAAGAAGACTGATAACTTGTACAAGGTTACATTTTGTCTAACTATTCTTGTCTGTGTTGGAGGATGATAATTGATCTTTAATTTGTTTTGCTGGATCATGCCCAGGGTCTATTCTTCAAGCTTGTGTTCTCTGGTAAATGTAAAGTACAGTAGCCCCCAGCAGTCTAAACCAAAAGTATGGTTGCTATGGATTCATGTACTTTACATGTGACCTCACTTTACACTGCCTTATCAGAGAAGCCCGTTTGGCATATTCCTGATTCAGTATTTTCCAAGCCTGTTCTTGGCACAAAGAACTCTTCCTAGGTACAGTGCATTTCCTGTACAAATATTCTAAATTAGCCCTTTCTACCAGGTTATATTAGTTGTTAAACAATGCCAATGCTTTGTCTGTTGCTGTCCATCAACAGCTGGGGGCCCACTTCTCTACACTTTGACAGCAGCTGTCGACATCCCCCATCACAGACCTTCAGAATACATGCTCGTTTATATATTGCTGCTTAGGAGCACCATGTTATCTCTTAGTGACCGACTTTAGTCCAGGCAAAATGTCCTTTCCCCTCCTCAAACGACCACAAAGTTCTAAGACCGTGTAAGACTCACCAATCAAGGTACTCTACAGGCATTAGAGAACGTTCTCTGACTCTAGCTCTATGGTTTTATAGGGCAATATTCATGTTTGTAGACCCCTTCACAACCTCATTCAGACAATTGACCAGAATAGATTTGCATTTAAAACAGGCAGCCCTCCAATAACCATAAACATGCACGTCCATCTGATGCACACTTGCATGTTGGCAGGATAATCTATCTAGATCATTTGGCCAGATTCTGCTGCACAGCTAGCCACCATCTAATGTCTGCAGGCAGGATAAAGAGCAGTGACGGGCAGAGTTTTATGACAAAAGTGTTTATACAACAGGGCATTGTGAGGTGATCACTGTAGCAACCATCAACTAGAAGTTCATGTGCTTAGCTCCCAGCATTTTAAGTCTAGGATTACAGAAGCAGTTTATGTCATGCGGCTGGGAGATTTATTCATTTGTTGACCATTATTACCAGCATTTGGGACTGCCAAGTAATGGTTAAATCTCTTAGTGGCAGGGATGTCCTATGTTGCTCTAGCATTATGGTGTCCATGTGTACACTTTCTGACAGGTGCTCTTGCTCCATGGAGAGTGTATACAATTAATAGTGGGGGGAAATAGCCAGCATCATTTTATCATCCTGGTGCTGCAATACATAGACAATGATGTGTAGATCTACACTGGATAGCCTATAAGGAGTTAATGTATACATTCGGTCTGATGTGCTGAGGCAGAGCATGTATTATATGGATGACCCTCTGTGCGGTTTCCTCCAAAGTGTGGATCTCATGCACTGCTATTGATGTTTAAGGACAGCTTTGGGAAACAATGTCAGAGCTGCAAATGTCTTTTTTTTTTTTTTTAAATATATCTGTGTATTTCCATAGAAAGCTGCTGTCTGTTTTCTCTATTGTGTCTGATTCTCTTCATGAACAGAGATCATAAGCATATCACTTTGTTGTGTTCTCTGACTCGATCTACTTGGACAGTAAGCATAGCAGCAGATACAAATGTATTTTGAGCACTGACGTTAGACTTGGAAAATGTTGGCAATTAAATATTATTCCTAATTTTAAAACTGTCTTGTCATTTCTTGCATGCATCATAACCACTGGTAAGGCTATTATACAATTTCTAGCAGTTGTCAAATGAAGATGTTCCGCCTTAGCTCCCCCATTAGAGGTCAGGATCCAGTGTAGAAGACCAAAATGTGGTAGAATTAAAGGGCTTAAAAAAAAAAAAAAGTACTGTACTATTTTAAAGGTAATGTGTGCGATGGACTGACTCCAGCAGTAGCTTCTTATATTTCTTGGTGACCGGATCTGTCAGTACCTGTTAACTTTCCACCACGTTCCCAATCTGCCTGCTGCATTCTCCCTAAATGAAATAACTCTCACAGGAAGAGTTGGGCATATGGACTTATCCTTGCAAGACTGGCATACTATCTTAGAATGGACTGAGCAGTTTATCTGTATAAATGAAGAAAATATGGTTTTAGTTAGGGATGCACCAATACCAAGTACAGATACTTTGAGCTCCAAGACTAGACAAGAGAAAAATCCAAACGTTAGGAGGCAGCTGTCATTTGTAAGGAGCACAGGGAGCTCCTGGGATTTGTACATCTCGGTATTAATGTATGATTTGTTTTTATAAATATAAATAAAGGGATGCACAGATCCCAGTTTTGCGAGTACAAGTACTGGTACTTGCCGAGTACTTACAGATACAAGTACTGATACATTTTTATTTTTTGTCATGTGACAGTTTTTCTAAAACAATACAGACTAATGATTTCCAGACAGTGGTGAAGTGCCAGAGCCAGGTCCCAGCTGCAACCCAGGTAGTTCTCATGAAAATGCCAAGTATCGGCACTGGTACCTGAAATGGTACCATAGTTTACAAACGTGTCAATTTAAAGTAAGCATATAATAAAAAAATACAGAAGCAGAGTTTACATTGAGTAAAAGCCACATGTCAAAACACTGTAGAAGTGACATTCTAATCTTGATTGTTCCTGAAGAATTTGAGCTTGGCTCTCACCCTCACCTGAGCATATCTATTAGTCCTTTTAAAACAACTCTGCCACTAATGGTCCAAGTAGAAATACACATTACCTGTAAAGATGGAAAAATACTTTGCTTGCCCACTAACTTCGCTGCCAAATGCCTCTGTTATAAAAGGTAAGTCTCTTCAGAAAACACAATTTCTGGAAGCGTAACTCTCATGGACCCCTGCTGCACTCAGTGATACCACAAGACAGTAGTGACGCGAATGGTTGGCAGGAGGGACCACTGTGTATAGTGAGGAAAACAGGAGATTGATCCTCTGAAATGTCAGTTTCTGAGAAAACGTCAGTTTGTGTTTAGCAGCAGGACAGGTATTTACTTCCTTCCTTACATTTCACATGTTTACACTTATATTTTAGCAACAGGGTCATTTTAATGAAATAGGTGGCCTCATGGACCAATGGTAAGTCCTAGTGTTACTTTTGCAGCAAAAGTTAAAATTTCAACTTTTACATGAGATTTCCACTGAAAGTAACCTTTGCAGACACATTTTTATCATATTGTACAAATTGATTTGCACACACAAACTTCCTTAAAGTGCATGTCCAACCCAAACCTTTTTTCTTTTTCTAGTTTTGCAAGACTAGGACCTGTCTGTTTTCTTTACTGCTATCCTGGGGTCAATTTGAGCAATTTTCCCTCTCATACTTTACCAGGGACTTCTATCTACTTCTGTCCATTATGATGTTGCAGACTTGCACTCACTTCCTGTTCTTTTAGTGCTATTGTCACCATGACAATAGGTGAGGGGGATCTCTCTCTAAAAGAACCATGGATAGCAATAAAAACTGATCTGGGTTCTAACCCCCACTCTATCTAAAACAAAAAAACGTGTGTCTGGATGTACACTCCAAAATGAAACTACAAAGGATGATGAAAGCAAAGCCACATGCAGCAAAAATGAAGGCAGATAGGCTAAACATTAGGCCTTATAGGAAACCTGTTTGGAAGCTGCTAATGCAGATCTCTATCTGGTGTCTGTCCGTCATTAGTACTTTCTAAGTAATTGGCTTACAATGAGTATGCAGATAAAGATTTCTGGCTTTCTAGTTTCCATTCATATTATTTACAGTTGTATTAAACTCTCAACTTTTTTTCAATAATCAATCCAGCTGAAACAAATATAAACTGCCCAGTAAAGTATTTCCAAACACTTAGTCATCATGTTTCTGAACAGCTGAATCCAAATCTCTAAGCTCCACTACCCCGAACTTCCTGTCCAGTTTGTGATCACAAGGGACAGAGCAATCTCCAACATCTGTCCATCTACTAGTTTGGAGAAGGGAGGAAAGAGGAGCAATGAGGACTGGAGTGTCTTGCCTTGCTGTGCCTGTGTTTGTGAATACACACACAGCTTACTAGCACACACAAGGGTAGCACCATAGGACTTAGCAAGGGAAAAGAGCCACCCTAAAACAGGAGATCAGGGCCAGTGCTCAGGGGACCAGATCATTCTGCAGGAAGCTAAAACTTTTAGATATCAAGGAGCAGTGTCCATGGTAAGTGATATCATCAGCATTATCACAAACAGCTAGACAACATCTGATGTTTACCGTCCCAGACTAATCTGTACTAAGGTGCCAATGTGTTTTAAAGATGAGCTCCAATTAAAACCAAAGACAAAACTTTGAAATGCATTCATGCAAGTTTAGCTGCAGTGTCCAAGTCCACGCTACTAACTTTTGTCAGTGATCTGGGAATTCATTTTACATAAGTGTTTATAGAGTAAATAACAAAGCTGTAAGTTGTGCCAGGGCAAAAAAAATAAAATAAAAGGTATTGCCCTTTTTGGGCAACGATAAATGGAGAGTGTAAGTGGAACAAGCTACTTATTTTGGAAATATATTTGTTTGAAAATTAGGTGGGAAAACGTTTTACAACCATTTTTTCCCATTAGCAGCAATTACTACCACTGCAACCAAAAGCTCTGCATGCAAAGGGTCCTATCTGATATCTATCCTCTTTGTAAAGTCTTATAACAGGAAAAAAAATGATATACACACACAATTACAAAAAATGCAAGCTGGATATTTAAAAAACTAAACTACTAAGGCGTGAAGGTGACAGAAAATGTCCAGAATGCTGCAGCAAGATGACAGATTCATTTTGATAAAAACATTTGTAGGAAATCCCCAATTCTAGTGTTCTGAATGTGTTCTGCCAGATAAAAAGATGCCTCTGTTACAGGGGAATAAACAGAAAATTGTGTAATACTTGTAATTCCTCTTCCCTGGTGCCTACATGGCAGCATACCTCTGATAAATAATGAGCTGACAGGGTGGGAAGGATGCTAAACATTTTACGGAGATGAGAGATATCGATAGAGGTCTAGAAAGTCTTTCTGCCAAAGTACACAGTAGTCAAGGCGAATCCACTTTCTAATGTCTGAGGAATTATGATGCGAGGACAAGCTCACCGCCGTACAGATCGTCTCCATCGATACTCTGACTTGTGCTTCCCATCAAGCTGCCATAGATCTGGTTTAATGAACCCTCACCGAAGTAGAAGGATAATGTCCCACTGCCCTGTATGCTCTCTTTGTGGTCCTCATCATCCATGCTGCTCTGAAGTGATCTGTTGCTTAATGGTAATTTTGAAGTGTTTTCGATACATCCAACTCCAGCAGTCTTTGCTGTTGCGTATCTACCAGAAATTCCTTAGCCAGGTGAAAAGGCGAGACAATTTTAGAAATAAAATGAGAAGGTGGCTGTAGAGAGACGGGTATATATTTAAATCTGCTGCAAATTCCATACATTTATGCCAGATAGTCTAATGCATTATATGTGGATCCACAAAGAGATGTATTTGAGGACAACCCCATTATTGGACAATCTGCTTGAAGATTGTGGGGTGAAGAGACCATTCGTTGTGGTCTGGAAAAGCTGGAGAGATAATCCACTTCCTGATTCTGGTGAGCTGGGAGATAAACTGCTGTTAGCTCTACCAGGTTCCTCTCTGCCGACATCATGATTGGTGCCACCTCCCTCAGAAAAGACTGTGTAGGCCCCTGCCTCTGTATACAATAAAACAGTAGAAAGGTATCATGGCACACTCACAAGCCCGCATGTAAAACAACTTGTCTCACCACTAAGGTTAATAATAGTTATTATATTAAGGAGGTCGGGCTTCCTCCTGACAAACCTGCACCCAATTTGAAATCTTCTGCCCCCATGTGCTCCAAGATGGAGACTGTCATAGTTTAGAGTTAGGACCGCACTATAAGAGGTGCCTTGGCGCGGCAGTGCGGCTTTCACATCCTCTGCAGAAGACGTGTATCCAAACCTCTGTTATTATCCTTAGTGGTGAGACAAGTTGTTTTACATGATGACTTGTGAGTGTGCCATGATGCCTTTCTACTCTTTTACTGTTTAAAGCCCATTTCGTGTGCACCTTACTGTATAGCCGGTGACGAATTGCTGAGTGCGTTTGTCATTTGTGTTGCTTGCCTCTGTATACAGACTACCGCTGATTTGTCCTCCATTCTTAGGACAACTGGTTTTCTTTAAAGACCACTGGAAGGGGCTGTCAGAGCCTTGAATGCTGCCCTGATCTCCAGAATATTGGATACTTGTAGCTCTGTAGGGAAGTTGCATCTGCTCTGAAACCTGTCTTTGTTTCCAAAAGTTTGTCCTTAATCACTAGTATAATAGTTAAAATGTTCTTAGGGCTTTGTTTTGAAATGTGCAAAGAGAGATAACAAACATTTACAGGTACAATCAAATTGTATATAACATTAAATTAATGGCAAATAGATGTAACAATATAATTTTAAAAATTCTAAAAAGAAACTTAGCTGCAGATAAGAAGAACGTGCGTTTCTTCAGGTGAGTCCCACCAATTTCCAAGAGCTTGGCAGAAGATCAACCAAGATGCGTGCCTGTAGGAGATCTGCTGAGAGACTACCTTATTTACAGGAACAATTGGTAGTCCTAAGAAACAGTATTAACTTTTAAGCATGAGACCACTATATGAGATCATACATTCCTGTAGTGTTTTGTCATTTCATGTTCAAAACCACACCCCTCCATAGCCCTTCAATCAGGCTTGGCTAGCACATTCTTGTATGTGACACCTAATATCTATTAGTGAGCCATGAACCGTAAAAGGAAAAATGTCTCCATCACTTGTTTTCATTAGCAGGCCCTGCTTTGCAACCAGCCATGGCTACAATGTTAGCTGGTCAAAACCGTAGGGGAATGGAGTAAACATGTTAGAGGATCTATCCATTATCCTTTCTGACCATTATCTGTAGAATGCTTAGAGCTCATGTTGACAGTCCTACACTATGGAGTATTGGAATTAGTTGATATTGCCCATCTTCATTCCCAAATAGGTTTCCTGTCAGTGAATATGCAGAGAGCTCTTGAGCTGAAATGTTGGTCTGCAGAACAGCAATGCAAAAAGCTTTGCTGAATATCTCTTTGGAGTTGCTTTAGACGCCATCAAAAAGGATGTCACAGGGGTAAGAGTACTTGTTTGGCCCAATTTAAGAACCTTAAACCTCAAGTAGGGAAGACACCTCCCCCCTCAAATTTCCTTTTTTACTCCCAGGTCAGACTTAAGTCAGGCCAAGTTTGGAATTCCCCAGGTCTGTCACAGCCTCCCAGGCCATTCCCATTATGGGATATCTGGATGACCTCCTATTGAGGGAACAGTAAGCACATATTCTGAGCGGCAATGAGTTGTGGATGAAACTTCGGCATCCGCACCGAAGGATCAATGTGGATGGCATGCCTGTCATTTTAAAAGCTCTGAGCTGTTCCATATGGATATGGTGCTCTGACCTTATCAGACACCCCATGATCTCCTATCCCAAGTAACAATTTGCCACTATGTTTGATGGTTGCTGGCTTTAATAGCATGGCTGTTGAAGCCCAGGTCTCGAGAGACGGGCTTTCTGAATTGGTAATTCCTACACTGTTAAAAGCTAGAAAGGCTACTTGCTGCAAGGTCTACTATTGCACAGGGAAGGCTTATTTCACCTGGTGCGAGGAAAGGATCAGCATTTGACACAGAGAAACATCAAAGGGCAAAAGCTTGCCTCTTGTGACCTTATTTAAAAGACAGCTAGTCTCCCATTCACTGGTTTAGACATAAGGCCTATAGCTTCCTTCCTTCCTTCCAAAGGTAGTTGTGGCCTTCATTTCAAAAAGGATATCATTCTTCCATCTCTCTGACTCCAGTACATCAAATAGGAAATGTCCATTCATTGCTCGCATGTAGATCATGTTGTGCAGGTTTACCTCTCAGAGTCTGTCTTTCTAATAGAAGCAATGGCTCTTTTTGTCATTCCTGATGTAAAGGGGAACTGCACATTTTTCGGTGGCTTATGGTCTTAAGAATCGGGTGGCTCCACCCTTCCCTGTTAAAGCTCACTCTAATACAGTGGTTCTCAACTCATGGGTCGCGAGCCCTTCTGCAGTGGGTCGCGGCGCCATCAATGCGCGCACCTGACGACGCGCGCAAGGGGGCGTGTCTGAGCGGACGTCTAGAGACGCCCGCTCAGATCGAGAGAGCTCCTGGCCGGTAGTTAAAAAAAGGAAATCAAATGTATTTTATTGTGAAGTGTGTATGTGAGTGTGAGAGATTGTGTCTGTGGTTGTGTGTGTCTGACAGTATTTTTGAGGGTCCGTTCACACTAGTACAGAGCGTTAATTGCACAGTCCATTGCGATTACTGCATTGTGCCACGCAAAAATCGCACCTACCGCAAATTCTGGTGTGGGAGTTGTGTTGCATTGCCATTCATTTGAACGGCACCCCAAACGCATCTCCTGTACACAGTTTGATTGCCCGCATCGGAACGTGCGGTACCTCAATGCCGTGCGTTCCAATGCGGTGCGACTTGGGTCGCGACTTCATGACCAAGGACAAATGTGGGTCCTGAGGTTACACAGGTTGAGAACCACTGCTCTAATAGATGTGTAAGTGCCTCTTGGGCTTTTTCAGCATCAGGCAACCGTTTCCCAGATTTACAAGGCTGCCACCTGGTCCGTCCGCTATGCACATATTCTCAAAGTTTTAAGGGGTGGATGTTTAGGCCTCACCCGATACCAGCTCCAGACATACAGTCCTTCAGGCAGCTCTTTAAGCTGAAGGCTGCCCCCAGTTCTATTGTTTTTTGGGCCTGATAGTGTTTGTCATCTTACTCCTAGTACTGCTTTTCTACAAAACCAAGGTATGCTGGGAGTATTCATTTTTTCCCCCCGGTATCTAATGCAATCTGTAGGTGGCAGTATGACCCATTTGTCTCTGAAACCTGTGCTCCTTAACCTCTTGCCGTCCGCCCGTAGTAAAAAAATAAAAACCCCAGTGGTGAATAAATACCACCAAAAGAAAGCTCTATCTGTCCCCAAAAAAGGGTATAAAATTCATTTCAGTACAGCGCTGCATGACGGAATAAATGTCAAAGTACCGCAGCGCTGAATACTGAAAAATGGCCTGGACTGGAAGGGGGTTTAACAGCGCGGACTTCAAGTGGTTAAAGCAGAACTAAGCCATATGATTTATTGGTTTTCAAGAAGTTACATTTGGTGATAACTGTCATAGACATCACTCTGCTTCTAGGCCTTTGACCTTTTTTTGTATCCATCTCCTGACTTGTGCCTTGTCCACAACTTTATCCCAGAGATATTTTGACAGTGCCTTGCCACCCATAGTTGCATGCATGCTTCAGTTGCACTACCAGGGACTGAAATGCTCCAGGAAATCTCTTTTCATGCCGAGCTAATCAAAATGACCCCCACAGCTGATCACAGTTGAAAGTCAAATGGCTTTGTGTGCCATTAAGAAGGTGACTAGCTACACCTGATTGAGTTTATGAGCTTTTTTCCAATGCAGTGATTCTGTTTTTGAATTTTTTTTCTGACATGTTGGTGTGATACGTTGCACGAGTAAATACAGCTGGACAAAACAAACACTGTATCTGTCTTCATTTCTGGCTGCAAAGCAACAAAATGTGATTATTTTAAAGGAAGGTGATTCTTTTCTATAGCCACTGTATATGTAGTGAAAAAAACTACCTATACTAGATATAAAAATGGCTCAAATGTATTCATTTAAAAAAAAACTGCCTGAAAACCATTATTTCCCTTTAATAATGAAAAATGTAGTCTACTTGGCCAATGTAAAATCTGAAATGAACCTTGATTTAACTAAACAGCAGTAGGCAAGCACACTGGTGTTTTTGGATAAAAAGTTTACTGCAATGCTTCTCCATGACAGGAAATAGTCTAATAATTATACAATCATTATACAGCAATGGTTGCGATGCAAAAATGAAAATAAAATGTGTCAAAAATAATACCGACAGAGAACAAGAAACGGTCTAATGCAAAGTCTTCTATTTCTACTCTCTAGAACTCTCTAGGACTATTGTTTCTGCTGCTTTGCTTTCACAACTGAGGTGATTAAAGTGCTTTGAATGTATGTAAACCATTATGGAAAAAAACAGCTATACTGCATGAATATTGCATTGAAGAAAGCTTTATAACTTAAAAAAAACAAAAACAAAGAAAAACCATTGACCTTTTTTTGCATGTGTACACACACACGTGTTTGAATTCAAAAGTACATTTAAAAACCAGGAATATGAATACAAGATTAATCATTTGTCACTATACTAGAGACAACAGGTTTTTAATGTTGGCACACATTATTCAAACAAATTGTCAAAATGTTTTGTACAGGATGAGACCAACTACCTGCGGTCAGCGATGGGTTAATTCAGAGCAGGAAAGGGTTCATGGTCTTAAAAAAGTTTAAAAAGATATCTGTCCCGACAAAGCTGAAAAAGTCACTAAGAGGCAGTCTCTTGTCCTGTGTGGAGCAGCTGGCCTTACAAAACTCCAAGGGCTGGTATGAAATTCCTGCTAAAAGGCGGCTGGGATTCTGGAGGAGGGTAATGTTATCACTTCAGTACAAATGAGACTCCTTGTGGCTCAAGAGGCGTGAGCGACTGATGGAGTCTGTGGCACTTCGAATCACTTCCATCCACCTGTGAGATGAAGAAAACACAAAGAAAGTTGGTTTTGCAGGAGGAACTGTTCAATATATAACCTATAGGGCAGAAAATAGACAAAACGACTTTTAACCCCTACATGGCTGAGCTTGTTTTTAGTTTCTGTTCGTAAATGACTGACACTTTGGACATGTTTGCTGTGTGATTCTTCCACATCAGTAATATACTTTCCTACAAAGTGCACCCACACATATTATATATTGTTTTTTTAGAGGACAGATAGGACTATATATTTATATCACATATGTGTGTCTAACGCCTCACTTTGGACATATAAAATATAAAAAAAGAGGAAAAAACATAAAGAAAACACTTTCATCAGTTTTGATTTGTAGTATTTTTTTTTGAAAAACAGCCCAGCTAAAAAAAATGCATTAAATACATTCATTTATTTGTCATTTATTTGGAAAAACCTCACATCCCTAGAATTGTAGACATTTTTCTGTACTTCTCAGCCTAAAACTAAAACCTAACATTTTAATCTTTTTTCTCTAAAAGCTAAAAGTGGTCATCTGGCATACAATGTCACTAAGTGTGACACTTAATGACAGCGGCATACATCACTGTCATGCGAGGGTGAAATAAAAAAAATTAACCCCTTAGGGTGAAAAACAAATCTGCAGTTCAGCTAAAGATTTTCATTGTAATGGGTTAATGTGTATATTACTGATAGTATAAAAATATATAATTTTAAATTTGTTACATTTATTTACACTTTATTTTATTTTTTTACACTTTCACAATTTAAAAAAAAAATTCTTTTTTTTATTTATTTATATCAAGCAGTCATTGTGAATGAATCTCACTATTACTGCTTGATAATTTAATTAATTAATTTTTGGTTGTTATTAGGCTGCTTCAAACTTAGTGACATTAAAGTAAAAATAAAATTCCCCTCCCCCCATGTTAATGTTAGCACTTACCTTAACCCCTTCATGACTGAGGCCTTTTTCATTTTTTGCACCCATGTTATATTCCACATTTTAGGCCTGAAAATTACTTAAAACCCCCCAACATTATATATTTTCTGAATGCCAAGACCCTATACAATATAATGGTGGTAGTTGCAAATTTTTATGTTGCACAATATTAGCGCAACTCCTTATTAAACCCCAAAATTTAGTGATAAATTTAATTAAATGCCCCAAAACACAACAAAATACCCATTTTTAAAATTAAATATAAAAGATGAGGTCACAACGAGTAAAACGATACCCAACATGCCCAGTTTACAAATTGCGTGCGTCCGGGAAACAGCAAAAAACTGCAGTACCCCAAAAAGTCCACAGAAGACGCTTTAAAAGCCCCCACAGGTCATCAATTTAGAGATACCCCAAAATACTGGCCCTAGAATTAGACAGTCGGCTCTACAAGTTTAAACAGAGTCCCGGCGGCAAAAGTCGCCGGGAGTCTGTTTAAACAGCCCCGATGCTGCCCCGATGCAGCCCCGACGTACACTGTACGTCGTCAGTCACGAAGGGGTTAAATGATGTCTCTTAATCCGATCTTCTTTCCTGGTGTTTTCATCTGTCCCTCCAGCGGTGCAGCGGCTCTCCGATCCAGCGCTGACTCCTCTCTGCTTACAGGCATTTCCGATCCCGCGGTGTCTGCATGCGGGTGCACGCGTCCATAGACTTAGCTTGCGTCTCTCCGCGTCTCCCGGCCGAGAATCCGAACTGTGCATGCGCCCGCCCCAAGATCCTTGTGGCCGCACGAGCAGTTCCTGATTCTCGGCACCGGAGCGTGCAGCAATAACGAGGTAAGTTTAAACCGCTGTTAAAGCGTTTAAAAAAAACAACAACTTTTTGCCTATATCTACTGCTTGTCAGCAGTAGATATAGGCAAAAAAAACGGGAGGGTTTAGAAACCCTTTAAGAACAGCCAATAATAACCATAGTGACACTGATGCTACAGCATTTCAGGATCAGATGTCACTAAAGGTTTTCTGATCGTTCGGCTTTACCCCTAATATGATTTCCTGGTAAAGCAAAAGGATCGCTTATGACCCCATCCTCAGCAATACCTGCCTTTCCTCATTTCCGTGCCACTCCATTCAACCACCGGGATTGAAGTGAAATCCCAGGCACTTCCAGGTATTGGAGAGCATGTGATTCGCTCCCCGTCACATGACAGCACCGGTGTTATTAGCTCCCATACAGTATTTCTCTTATGACAGGTGAACTTTAAGGGGAAAAGTTGATGCCTGCATATATATTCAGCTCTCTGTATCTACTGACCGCATTAAGTTTTCACTAAAGAAAACATCTGATATTTGTAACAAGTGTACTGTAATTGTTGCTACACATGGATTCTTTCTGTACATCATGTCCCCATATTGTTGTAGGAGGGTTGTAGTTACTGAATGTGGTAATTATGAGATAAATCATTGCTGGTTTTTGCTCAAGCTGGAGTCCAAATATGATCCATAACTTCTCCATGATTTACAAGTCAAAATCCAATATAGCATTTAAGGCAGGGGTAGATCACGATCTACCCGTTAGGTAGATCGTGATCTACCAGTAGCTCTCAAAGCTGATGCTGGTAGATCACGAAGGGTGTGAATGGCGGCCCCTTTATTCCATATTGGACCTATTTATTAATTAGGCTGTGCACACATGATTACCTATTAGCCGGAGTCTGCTGAGCCCAGTTCCCTGACACCTTTCTGGTGGATACTAGTGGTTGAAGTGCTATGTATTACATCAAAGAATATTAGGTTACACAGCCTGTTGCACTGCACTGTTTGCAAAATACAGCAAGGTGAGCCAGGAGAGACAGCCGGGAGAGACAGACAGGAGAGAGCAAGGAGAGACAGCCGGAGAGATAGCCAGGGGAGAGAGCAAGGAGAGACAGCCAGGAGCGAGAGGAGAGACAGCCAGGAGCGAGGGGAGAGACAGCCAGGAGCGAGGGGAGAGACAGCCAGGAGCGAGGGGAGAGACAGCCAGGAGCGAGGGGAGAGACAGCCAGGAGCGAGGGGAGAGCACGCCAGGAGAAGGGAGAGACAGCCAGGAGCGAGGGGAGAGACAGCCAGGAGCGAGGGGAGAGACAGCCAGGAGCGAGGGGAGAGACAGCCAGGAGCGAGGGGAGAGACAGCCAGGAGCGAGGGGAGAGACAGCCAGGAGCGAGGGGAGAGACAGCCAGGAGCGAGAGGAGAGACAGCCAGGAGCGAGAGGAGAGACAGCCAGGGCAGAGTGCAAGGAGAGACAGCCAAGAGAGCGAAGAGAGACAGCCAGGAGAGACAGTCAGGAGGATGGGCAAGGAGAGACAGCCAGGAGAGAGAGCAAGGTAAGACAGCCAAGAGAGACAGCCAGGAGAGACAGTCAGGACGATGAGCAAGGAGAGACAGCCAGGAGAGAGAGATAGAGAGAGGGAGGTTTTTTTCATTGGTAGATCTCATGTAGCTCGTCATTTGAAAAGTAGATCTTAACACAAAAAATTGTGGGCACCCGTGATTTAAGGGATATGATAGATTACAAGTTAGCTATGACTAAGGCTTGTAGAGCCAAAACAAATTAGAGTCTTGTTGCTGTGATATTCAGGATGACGACTTTTAATTAAATAAAAAATGAATTATGGATCATATTTGTACTCCAATTCTTTCACTATGGAGGGTATTGGGAACCCTGCTGTTAAATTAAAAGAAATGGAGTAAGCTGTAGGTGGTGAAAGTCTTTTGGGAACACAAGGTCTTATAAGCTTGCACAAACAAGTGCAGCAGTTTTAAACAATACACAAAAACACTGTGCAAATAATAATGTGTGTTATGTTAGAACAATATATGAGCAACATGTACCAAATGGTTAAAGGAGAACTATGAGATGAGTGATTTCCACTCACCTCATAGTTCTAGCCGACCTGTGACAATGAGACTGTCACAGGTCGGCTCAGTAGATCGGGAGGTGAGCGAACCCATACCGGGTTCGCTCACCTCTCGATCCTGTCACAGCTCTCTGCTGTGACAGGGGAGGGGCTGGATTCCCCCCTCCCCGCTCCGATCTGCCAGCGCTGACTGGTGGAACGGACGGGGAGGGTACAGCTGGCTCTGCCTCTAGATAGGCAGAGCCAGCTGTCACTCACGCAGCTGGGCGGATCCCGACGTCCATGTCGGGATCCGCTCCGGCTGCGGCGTCTCAGTATACCGTGAGCTGTAGCTCACGGAATACTGAGCTTAGGGTGACGGGAGGACGCTAGTTTGTGTCCTCCCGTTACCCTAAGGAGAACTATGGGGAAAAACACTGACCCCCATAGTTCTCCTTTAAGGCAACAGGTTGATTTTGAGGCGATCCCTTCTGTTACAATACTTACCTAACCAATTCATCTCCTGAACTAACACACATTAGGATATGCACTGATATAATAGATTTTAACCCAGAGGGATGTATTAACATGGGTCAGCCATTTCCCTCCTTCCCAAAACATTTGAGTGAGGTGTTCTCCAAAATATTACATGGATAAAATAAACAGGGAATAGATGTTCCTTAAGATGGAAGATACTGCTGAATAATATAAACCTGTAGGCAATGACATAATAGCTCTCACTTTGTTCTTCAGCAAAAATTCAATATTCTCTCTATTATTTACCTTTCAAAGGTGTATTCATTTTCAGCTCTGAAGTAGTAGACATGAGACTTGAAATGCAGTTTAAAGACATAATCCTTATGAATGTTCTCTGATTCAGAGGGAATGGTGAGTGAATAGCCAAGCAAAGGGAGACTGGCTAATGGATGATTATCCTGAAAATAGAAGCATGACACATTTAACGGAGGCATTTAGTATCCTATATTTTCCGACACATTCTTTGTCTGTTAGGCCAATATAATACATGCAGAATATACCTTAAACTAAAAAAAGGTTTACTCATAAAATACTTGGGAAGTCTGAATACAAACTATACACAGTCTATTTACATTTCCTGTCATTTACAGAGCTGAGAAGAGTCAACATCCCTGTCAGGTTTTTATTTCTGTCTCTGGCGCCAATGGAGAGATTTTCTCTGCAAGAAATGCAGGCGTGGCTGTCACAAGGTCAGGAAGGCATGGATTGCAATATAAACATCGTCAGAAGTTTAAAATCCTTCCAACCCCACACTTAGTGATGGTGAATATGAACAAAAACTAATTTTTCTTAATGTTCTGGCAATAAAATCCTGACAAAGATATTTGTGGGGATGGGTTAAAATGACAATAAAGCATGATTATAAAGGATGCGAGTCTGGGGACATGACTGTCATTGGAGGAGTCCTGCTGGGTGTCTCTCACCCCTAAAAAAGGTAACACTCAAAATATATATCAGATAACGCTACAAAAACAAAGTTTTTACAGAAATGTTACCCGATGCTGGTATCATTTGGCACAGGAATGTTAGTCTTCAGCATAAAGGATTCCAGAGCAGAAGAGATGAGTGCAAACAAGGGATTCATTAAAACAGAACTTTAGTGAGGAAAAACAATTGGAGGAGTTTGTTTCAATAGAAGAGACTTTGCATATTTCTTATACAAAACAAAAAACGTTTCCCTGTCTCCTGACAATGTTTTAAAGAGCCTGCAGCACGTGTGTAGTGTAGTGTACATCGTCAGCCTATTCCTGGAAACTGTAAGATGACTAGAACAAAGCCAGCATGAAACCTTATATTAAATATATAACATGATTTAAAACCCACACTACATAAAATGTATATATTACATGTTAACATGCTCCACATTATGATAACGTTGCATACTAGTATACCCAGATTTACAAAAAGTGCATACATATTTCTTCATAATTTTGATTACAATCTCATTCTCTTCCCCTTCTGGTTCAACGCGTTTCACTGTTGTGCTTCCTCAGGAACCACAGGTAAGTCTGAGTAATCAATACGTGGCAAATATTAAATGTTAATTCACCAAAAAAAGTTATAAGAAAAGACCACTCCCCCTTATAATACTGTATTTATGGTTAGTCTCCACCAGTATGCGGTGGAATATTGTAATTTTCAAACATATATCTTCCCAGATAATATTCAGCGTTGTGTTTGAAGGCCCCTCCCCCAGTGAACTGAGTTGCTTCCCTAAGGCTGGCTATTAGTTAATACTTGCTCCATATATCATTAAGGTGTTTTTTTGTGATTTGTGAACATTTAATATTTGCTAGGTATTGATTACTCAGACTTACCAGTGGTTCCTGAGAAAGCACAACAGTGAAACGTGTTGAACCGCAAGGGGAAGAGAATAAGATTCTAATCAAATTTATGAAGATATGCAATTGATTTACTTTTATGTATGTGGGGTTTTTAATCACGGTATTTAATACATTTCAATATTGAATATATTTAATATAAGGTTTCATGGCAATTCCTAAAACCCCCCACAAACGATATATATTTGTTGGTGTTGCTGAATTTCTTACTGGGGTGTGGTATCACAGTTTCATCTATAAATCCAACATATACTGTTATATCTAAGAGAAGATGTTGGTGGATGGAGTGAATAGGGACAATTTGGATCCATCACCGAAGGAGGACGACAACCAGCCAGGTAAGTTTGCGGTGTATACTTGCACATTATGGCATGAGCAGTGGAAGTATAATAAGAGAGGGTTACTGCAAGTATAGGAATTATAGGTAGGGTTACCACTAGGGGAATAAGGCAGGACATAGTCTTCTGCACCAATATTTCAGGGCATAGCCCTCTGCACCAATATTTCAGGGCATAGCCCTCTGCACCAATATGAAAGCGAATGTACCAAATATTTAGAAATGACATAAATATACATACAATATTATAGTCATAAGAACTACAACCCATCCTGAATTTTCTTATTAAAACAATAGGCTCACATTTACTAGTTACTGCTTTTTAGCATGCTTGGGTCACTTAGGTGGTTAGAGTTCCCCACAACATTTACCTGATGTGATTTGTAGAAAAACAGGCAGAAATTTGTGAATACCACCCAAAGTTTCTGCCATCCATTGCTATTCTTGAACTTTCTAAGCAGGTTTCCCGACAGCTGATTCTGACAAAGGGAAAAGAAAATTATTACAACAGAGTTACTCTGAAATAGGGACGAATGAATATATCGTCAGTGGAAATACATGGGGAAAGCCTCAAACATTTGTATATGTATGTGCTTCCTACAGGTTTGCTGAATGGGCAAGAAAGCCTTCAAATTCATATTCTGAACAGTCTATCATAACGCAATCAGTAATTGCACATTATATCTTAAGACTAATAAGTGTCAAAATTAAACATAAAACTTACACATGCACTTGGAACAGCTGAATCACTATATTGTTACAACACACAAAAACCTGTTTGATTGAAATATGTAGGTTGCCCCTGCTTAACTGATTTTGAAAAACAGAAGTTTTTAATTCCTGTAAAATCTGTTTCTAAGGGCCACAGGATCGGAAGTAATTCAGAGGCTGATGGACTACTGCCAACCACAGGAGGAATTGGCAAACATAAAAGTCAGTAACTAGTCAATTCCCATCATGCTTTTGTTTTGTAGGAAGCAATAGGAGTAGATCACAATGCAGAGGGGTGAGACATGTGTCCCTTTTGAACACCAAAAAAACAGATTTGACTGAAAGTAAAGAAAAACAAAACTGTTTCCTTTATCAATCATTAAGGGGCACTGGAACAGTAATAATTCAGAGACTGATGAGATGTAACAAAACACTAACAAGCCCACACAGAGTAAAAACTGTGGGCAGCCTGCAGCTCAATGAGCTGATTGAAGGAACTTCAGAGTGCACCTTGACAGGAAAGAATGGAACCTTATCTTTAAATGATGATTTGTCTCCGTCACTTAAAAATGTGCAACAGGCTGGTTCTGCTTTACGGAGATCTTCTGGAATGACTACCCCAGACTGGGGAGATAGGTGGTAGGAAGAGATCTCCACCAGAGTATTGGAGATGACATAAGACCCTTCAGGATAAAAGCTTCCCATTCTCCATTTAAAACTCAAAAAAAAGTTTTGGACTGATTTCTGTAGCAAATGTTACACATATTGACTTACAAATACTCTGGCAACATTATCTGCCAACATTATGATATCTAAGAGAGAAATCTAAAACATTCTACTGGATATCTTAAGAGTTCAGCATGGCCAGCTTTCTTCAAAGGAAACTGCTGCCATCTACTGGAAACTGCACGTGTTGCTACTTTTTTACACATATGGGAATCATTACCTGGAAACCAATCACCTAAATAGATATAAAGAACAAAATACTGCTGTTTGTTTTCAGAAATGATACAAAAGAGTCACATGACATTTTGTTCTTCTTGATGTAAATGTTAGAGGAGATTTGGGGGAAAAGAAAGATCAATTTTAAAAGTAACAAACTACTTATTGCGTAGTGCTGTAAGGATAGAAAACCCCTCCATCAGAAAACCCCAAGGCCTTAGCATCCCAGACAATAGATTACACAATGCTTACATTTTGTAAAGTATGTTTATTACATTTAAAAACATTTCCCTGATGTATTGGCTGTAGATAAAATCAAAATGCAAAGAGTAGTACGTTTTACTGAAAGGTGTTCCTGTATAATACAGAACTAAAAGCATCACTGTTTTGCTGTGAAAAGTGCTAATTTAAAGGGTAAAGGTTAATGGGTGAGGGCTATTCGCTGAATTAAGAATGCTCAGCTACTTTTACAGCACAATACCATGTCAGCAGATAGGTTATGTACTGTATGTCCTTCCCGGTAAACCCAAACTTCTCTTATTGATACCAACCCACCCATCAAATGCACTTAAAGCTGAAGGTAGGTGATGTGCATCTAATACAACTAAATCCATTTTCCGCAACATGACAAATGCCACTTTTAGGGCCCGTGTCAACAGCCTTGTGTTTGTTTTGTGTTTGGCAATCCTATGCAAGTTTATGAAAATAGAAAACCCACTTGAAGCAAAGCAACTGCAGGTCAGAAGGAGGTCACCTGTCAATGCACTTTGAATGATTTCAGTAGTCTCTCAAACTGATGTCATCAACATAGGCCCATAACCCATTGATACCGGCCCTATGGTCTTAGTAAAACATGTTGCGTTTTCTAAGCAGACAGTACTGCTCTCTTCAGTCATCTAGGCTACTATTTACTAGTAGACCGAGAGAGAGACACAAACAAGCAGTAGCAGCTGGTCGGAGCTCCTTGGCAATCACCGTATTTATCATTTTCCAGTCACACAAGCATCAGAGACAGGAAGAGCAGATAGATTTTGTTTTATACTTTATATATTTATATACTTTTTTGTTTTTATGAACTGGGAAACAGAGCATTGGAGAGTGAGGGGGACCAGATTGCATTTGTTTTGCTTCTATTTTGTGAACACTCAAAATATGACACAAGGAAGTGGGGTCTGATCTGCTTTGTTACATTCCTCTGTTACAAACAGATAGATCATTGTGATTACTGTATTTTTCGCTCCCTAAGACGCACTTTTTTCTCCCCAAAAGGCGGGGGAAAATGTGTGTGCGTCTTATGGAGTGAATACCTAGTTTTTTGTACATTTAGTCCTGCTAAAGCAGAGCTAAACGTACAATGGAAGCCGCTGCTCGTTTAATACAAGTAATCTATTTAGATCACTTGTATTAAAACCGAGCGGCAGTGACGCTCCCCCCGCCGTGTTTTTCGGGTCCCCCGCTCTTCTGGGGGACCCGAATACCACGGGAAAGGAGCTCACCATAGAGCCCCTAGAGCAGACGAAGAACATCCGTTCTTCGACTGCTGTGTGATCACTGAGACCGTGGCGCTGTAATCACAGCGCCACCTGTCTCAGCGATCACTAACTGCAGCTTCTGTCAGAAACTGACCTGCGTCTTATGCACCGGTGCGCCTTATGGAGCGCAAAATACGGTATATGCAGCATGGATTAACTTTCTTTGCCTTGTGCCTTTTCGGGAAAGACAAAACACATAGTAACATGCAGTCTGCTCCCATCTACCTCTTTAGTATCCAGTTTATACCTTGTACTCTCTCTCTCTCCTTCTTCTCTACTAGAAGTAGATAACGGACCAGAGTTTCAGCGTAATATCAGCATGGTCTGGTGAACAATATAGCCTTATTGAACAAATTGTGAGAAGCAATTATTAAATATTAATACCGCATTACTTGTAAGTAATTAATAATATATATAGATATATCTATATATAGATAGATATATATATATCTATATAACAATATATAGAAAGGATGGGAAGAGCCATGTATGCTGAACTATAATGCTCCATACCTCCACAGCAAAGCTGAAATCAATCATGGAAACGCTTGTGTTCCGATGCCAACAGACATGAACGGTAGTGTTTCCACGGTGAGGTGATTGTCGTTCCAGGGATGTGCGAGAAGAGCTCAAGTCATCCTCAGATTCTTGATCAGCGGGACCTTCCTCCGGTGATTCTAACAAAATATGAATATCAGTGTCACAATAGCATCAATGACTGCACTCCAGGCCTTATAGTAAATAACTTTTCAATATGAAAGATTTGCTTATCTGATAAGCTAGGTTTTTGGATATAGCACAGACACACAATACCTAGAATGCTCCGCAACCACTACCATATGATTAGAGAATTATTAATGCATGCTACTTAAAGCTCAGGCATCAAATGTTTAAGCTGACAGCCTGATTCAATATTTGGGGAACAGACTGGGCCATTAGGGGATGCACAAAGGGACAATAACACGTGCTTCTAACAGTGACCTAGCTAATCCTTTTATCTTCTTAATGGGAAGAGGGAAAGAACGACTGTGTTTGTTCTACTTATTTTAGTCAGGTAGGTTGCACAATAATAAGTGGTGGGTCTTGGCAAGATCGAGGATGAGCAGATATCTCCCAGCCTGTCCTTATTGGGGAAATATCTGCCTGGCTACGGCCAGCCTGACAGAAGATTCATGAACATATAGAGCAGTTTTGCCCAATGTGTTGAGTAATGCAAGAAAAAGAGAAACATTTCTCAGTAAAGCTATAGTGTAGCACAGTAAAGTCAAGGTATTTACATGTCTCATTCTATTGCATACCCCAAAAATAAGAGAATTATTCCTCATTTTAGGACAGTGGAGGGAGCCATGCAAAATATTTGCACCAGCGTTTCTGGGTTTGCATTTGGCTGTGGAGGCATAAATAAATGATTTGCATGGCTCCGCCCACTGCTTTGAAATAAGGAATAATTTTCTTATTTTTGGGATATATGTGATGAAAGGAAATGTGATTACCTTTTGTAAGCCGGCTTTAATGTGCTAGGCCAGGGGTGGGCAAACTTCAGCCAGCCAGTTGTTGTGGAACTATGAGGCAGTGCAAAGTCCTCATAGCCACAGACATCACTCCCTGAGACAGATGCATGATGGGATTTGAAGTGTCACCACAGCTGGAGAGCCGGAGTTTGTCCACCTCTGTGCAAGGGACTGATTGGAGTTGAGAGCTTTTCAATCCCTTTAGTCCTTACTCACCCATAACCTGTATGGTTATACCGTCTTCTCAGCAAAACTAGAAATGATTACTTTGGTGGTTTCAAATGCAGGATTTACCCCCCTGCGTACAATACTCCTCTGCCTTGACAGCATAGAGGAAACATTTCCAGTAATGATAGAAGCAGAAAGAAAAGAACTGGAACTATAGCAGGCAGATCATCTGAGATCAGGATTATATGGCTGCATCTTTAAAGGAGAACTATGGGGTTAAGGCTTTTCCCCATAGTTCTCTTTAGGGTAACGGGAGGACACAAACTAGCGTCCTCCCGTCACCCTAAGCTCAGTATACCGCGAGCTACAGCTCGCGGTATACTGAGACGCCACAGTATACCACAAGCTACTGCTCTCGGTATACTGAGACGCCGCAGCTGAAGCAGAGCCAGCTGTACCCGCCCCCTCCCCCGTCCGTTCCGCCAGTCAGATCGGAGCGGGGAGAGGGTAATCCAGCCCCTCCCCTGTCACGGCAGAGAGCCGTGACAGGATCGAGAGGTGAGCGAACGCCGGTATGTGTTCGCTCACTTCCCGATCTACTGAGCCGACCTGTGACAGACTCATTGTCACAGGTCGGCTAGAACTATGAGGTGAGTGAAAAGCACTCACCTCATAGTTCTCCTTTAAATACACTTGATTACATTCAACTCTATACTTCAGTGCCGGGTGAAATGATCTTTTAATGGATGCACTTATTCCAGAAATCAACAATTCAGTTTTAGAGGAAGATAAGAAAGTGAAAAGTTCTACTAATATTTAACAAACAATTTTGTTTCCAAATAGGAAAAGAAAACATTTCAAAGATTGTTTCCATGAGACACCAGTATATATCTATTGAAGGACATTGCTAGTTATCACCCTGAACCGACATTACAGATAAATAAAACAAAGGATTAACGTCACTCTTATTAGCAAATGTAAATACAGTGCAGCGATAGGAGAATGTGCACATGCTTTCTTGTGAATGAACATGATACATTTCCATGTGAATGACATAATACTACCAGTAATATGAACATTTTCTGTCCTGGTGATCCAAATATTCCGTGTGCAGAATTACAAAAAGGGGCAACATAAAGATATTTGTACAACCAAAATTCACAAAGAGTTCATGATTATAATTCAGCTATTGGTCTGTTTACTTACTGCCATCAGGGGGGCTGCTAGCTATAAGCTCAGGGACAGGACCACTACTGTTTTCTGCCAGATCAATAGCCATCTGAATATCTTCACTCCATTTTTCCATTTCAGAACGAGAACTGAAAAGATACACCAAAGAACACAGTCATTCAGCACAATGCAACTATGTAAATAAAATATGAATGTTAAATGAAGCCACTATTGAAGGAATTGTCAATCCTCCTACTGCAGACCTCTCCTCCCTAAAATGCTAGCTGCCTGGCTGCTATGCTGGCACTTTGTGAGACACTGACCTGGAACAAGTATCAGGAGTTCTCATGCCAAGCAATGTTGTCATTATATCATACCTTTAGAAAGTGCAAAACAAATGGCTAATTATTACAATATTTCTTCAGCGTTTGGACATATAATCTTACAATTCAGAAAAGTCATGTTATCCAAAATAGGAGGTGCCAGAAAATATCTCCCTACATTGTCTTATTTAAAACTACACTGACTGGCCAAAAAATAATAATTCACTCACACTATTTCTATTTCCTTGCACTGCCTTTAGCTTTGTTTACGGCACGCATTTGCTGTGGCATCGTATCAGTAAGCTTATGCAATGTCACATGTATTTCCGTCTAGAGGTGCATTCATTTTTTTTACCAAGATCTTGTAGTGATAATGGGAGAGTCGGACCACTGTGTAAAGTCTTCTCCAGCACATCCCGAAGATTCTCAATGGGGTTAAGGTCAGGGCTCTGTGGTGGCCAATTCATGTGTGAAAATTATGTATCATGCTCCCTAAGCCACTCTATCACCATCTGAGCCCCATGAATTCCGGCATTGTCATCTTGGAATATACCCATTATGCCAATAGTAAAGAAAGAATCCATTGATGGAAAAACCTCGTTATTCAGTATATTCAGGTAGGTAGCTGACCTCAGTTTTTGGCACATAATGTTGCTAAACCTAGACCTGACCATCTGAAGCAACCCCTATTGCTCTTACCTATTTGCTTAGCTAAATCCAGGTGGTTACTTTTTTTGACCAGGCAGTGTATTTCAATACATTTTAATTTCATTCAAGTAAATTGCATACCTTGCTGCAACAACTATAGCTTGATTTTGACTTCTTAGGGTCAAACAGTGGGATACACCCCACTCTTCATCACTTTCTTCAACCTAAAATTATTAATAAAAAAAGAACACTATAACAAGCTCTATATATAAGACATTTTTCTCCTTCCCCATACAGTTATTAGATGCTGTAAAGTCTTTAGGCACATGCGCACACAGAACCATGAAACAGAACTCTCATCCAGCATTACAATATATGTGACTACGGCATGCAAAAGTTTCATCATGCACATAAAGCAACTAAAGTTCTGCAAGGTTTCTCAATATAGACTATTCAGAACAATGGATGGCTTCAGATACTGCGCACCTGCAATTGCTAATACAATATCACCTGTTTGAATACTATGATTGCACTGTGTTTTGGGATATCCAAGAAGGAAAGCTAAAAGAGACCCTTACCGTCATATTAAACAGTGGCAACTGCCCATGGACCTTAAACTGATTTGAAGAAGTCAGCCCTCTGCTGGTGTACAGCAACACATCATTAAACTGCAAAAAAAAAAAAGAATACCGTACCTTGAATTCTGTTCTGTGTGCTCTACATCATCACAATACGTCAATGCTTTGTGAATAAAACAAATTCTAACTGGTAAAACAGGTATTAGTTCCTAAATTATCAGTGCTCCTCAAAGGAAACCAGTCATGAGAGAGGTAGGCGCATACTGCAGACATCTGTCTGAAAATGTTAGTTGCCAGGCTGTCGTACAACTTGCGGTATGGTACGCCATTGTGAATTTCAAGCTTTACTTTGACTTTGTGGGCTGCAAGTTTGCCCCAGAGACAGCAAAGGAGATAACACTTTCATAAGGTCAGAACTGGCATCCCGCACATTTTGCTTTTGACAGATTTCCTTTAAGCAGTTATTACCCTGTTTATATGGTTTTCATAGACAAGGGTCAACTTACCAGGAAAAACATCCTTTGCTGTAAGCCTTTCCCAGATAACTTGCTTAAACTTCCAAGTCTAATAAACTCCTGAAAGAAAAACAATGTTTGAAATGGACATGAAGGGAATACAGAGATAAATCAATGTTACTACACAGTAGACAAAATACTGACACTGAGACATTTTAAAATGGAGATAATTTACACAATAATTTACCTGTCTAATCAAATATCTTTTAGTATATTCACAAAATAAAACAAAAAATCAAGTTATCAGTAGATTATTTTAAAGTGTACTAATCATCTACCCACTAAAAGTACATTAAACATCTAAATAAACACGAACTGTAAGCCTACGCTACAATGGATGTGAGCTTGTGCCAACCTTTATACATTATTAAACGTATACTTTTAGAGCAGTTAAAAGAAAACTATGGCCCAGCCTTTTCTGCCCATAGTTCTCTTCAGGGTCAAAGGAGGACATATATTATGTCCTCTGGTGACCCAAAACTCAGTATATAGGGGGCTATTGCCCCCTATATACTGAGAGCGCAGGGACGCTCCACAGCTGGGATGGATCCTGACAATACTGTCGAGATCCGCCCCGCTGGCTGATTGACAGCTGGCTCTGCCTCTCTAGTGCCCACCCCTGTCCGTTCCTTCAGTCAGCGCTGGATAAACAGAGAGGGGGTGCAATCTTGGTGGGGAGCGGTGACTGACAGTCAATGCTCTCTGCAGGGAGAGGATTGGGAACTCAGTGAATGGCGGTATGTGTTCACCGAGTTCCTGATCAATAGAGCCGACCTGTGACAGCTTCTTTGTCACAGGTCAGCTTGAATTATGGGGATCAGTGTATTTCACTCACCCCATAAAATGTTCACCGAGTTCATGATTAAGTAGATTACAGGGTGACTGCTCTTGCATATGATAAAAAGACTACCCTCTTATTTGAACAATGGAAACTGCAGAAGTGGTAACTCCTATCCAATATTCCTACTTTTGTAGAAGTATAATGTAAAATGTAGTGGAATACAAGGGATATATTGCAATAACTTGTCCGTTCTATATATGGATTTTGTGTATAAAAAAATAAATTAAAAAAAAGAAGCTCCCTTTCGACAAACACCTTAAGATGCTCACTTCGTACTGATAGATCTCTGCGTTAACAGTTAAAACATAATAACGAAATTACGAATGTAACCATGAAGGTGACTGGTTTTTTTTTTTTTAGCATCCTAGCTATGTCACTGTATTATGTATGTTTTCTGTTTATAATGGAAATAATAAAAACTATTGAAACAAAAAAAAAAGAAGCAATGTTCTGGCATTGTGGGCAGCAGAAAAGTTAAGTGTCTGCTGGCTTCTTTACCAGGTATGCATGTTTGGAATTTTCATTGTTATGACACCTTATGTCACTCTAAAGAGTCCCTGTCACCAACTTTAGAAATTCTATTCTGGAAGTGTCTAATTATTGTGCTGGTGCAGCTCCTTCGCCTCTCCACTCACCTCCCTACATAACCATTTCTGTATCTGCCGGTGGAGGAGGGAAATGAATACTACAGAACAAGGGTAGGCAACTTCATTACTCCAGCTGTTGTACACTCTGACAGCCACATTCATGACCCCTTGAGGCAGAGGCATGATAGGAGTTGAAGTTTCACCACAGCTGGAGTTCCAAGGTTGCTTACCCCTGCTATACCTGAGTGACACCTGAGTCTGCTGGAGCTGCAGACATCACATCCAAGAAGGGGATTACCAGCAGAAGTCTCAGGCCTTTTTGATGTCCATGCAAGGGAGGCTTTTAAAGGTAAATGCCATGCATAAAATACATTAAATGCACATAAATTCTTATGGGAATATTTTTATTTAAATAAATGTTCTGACAACAGGGTCTCTTAAAGGAAAGGCAGGAGCTTCCTTTTACTTTAATTTAATAAGCAAGCATGTGAGCTTCAATCGTAGGAGCCCATGTCACTATTTATTAATTCTCTTACCACCAGGACTTTGCAATAAAGGAAATCAGCACAGTATTCTTCAACTGCTTACCCTGCCAGGTATCGCCAGATTCTCAATGCCTGTCAGATCTTTCCTGAGCTCCTGTAATTTCTGATAATTTTCCATCTTTATCATCGCTCCGTGGAGTTGTGCAACCATCTCCGAGATCTCAGCAAGAGCAGCTGTTGGAAAGTCCAGAACATTTTTCAGTTGTTTTACAGAAATTGCACAAAAATTGTGTGTGTGTGAGGTGTGTGTGTGTGACTTGAATTTGCTGCATGTGTCAGTAACATCATTACTTTCTGAATTTTGTGCAGGACATTCCTAACAGCAATAATGCCAGAAAAGTGTTGCATTGCCTCTTGTATCCCTGTTCTCTAAGAAAAAAATTTGAAAAACCTGCTACCGTGTTTCCCCGAAAATAAGACCTAGTACTATTTTTGGGAATTGCTAAAATATAAGACCTACCCCGAAAATAAGTCCTAGTTGTGACCATTTCCCCCTTATGCCAGTGGTGGCATAAGGGGGAACTTAGGATTTAGGTCATCCTGAATTGGCCAGTCATGGTGGCTGAAGGCAACGAACCCAGAACAGAGCTGAGTAAAGATGTCAGCAACAACAATGAGGGAAATCGCAGTCATTGCAGAGCTGAAGTGGGGTGCTTTGGGCGGGTAAGTCTGCTGTGCATACTTGTATTTTAAGGGAAACACCCTGGGAACTGGCAGCAGAGTTTAAGACTATTTAAGAGGCTGAATCAAAATGTACCTGTCTTTAAATCTGTCAGAAAACCGTAGCTGCACTTTGTTTGACTTCACAGCTAACGCTTACCAACCAGTCTAGCACCTGCTCAATGAGCGTACATCCGTGTCTACAAGTGCACTCTTATAGGAATGAGGATTGTGGGTTGGCAGGGAGAAGTCCTGACTGAGGCCACCTTTACACATGAGCAGTTCTCTAAACTGTGGCTGCAATGGATTGCATGAAGCTCACATCAGAATAAAATGAGCAAAACAGAATTCACCACAGCTGCACTGTTAACTGAATAGTATTAATCGAATTTGAATGAGAGTCAAAGCCTTTAAAATACCCCCCCAAAAACGTTTTATATACACTGAGTGGCCAGATTATTATGTCCACCTGACGTTTGTAGGCAAATTAGCTATAATTTCGTGCTGAAGTTGCTAGTGAATGTTAGGGCAGAACAGAGAGTGGCAAGACTGGTACAAGACAACAGAAGGGCAACAGTGCATCAAATTACTGCAGATCTTAATCAGGGATCCTCTCAAATGATCTCTGAACGCACTGTTCGCCGTACACTGCATCGTATGGGATATGGAAGCCGAAGGCCTGTTCGAACACCTTTGCTGTCTGCAGTTAACAAGATAAAACGTCTCCAATTCGCACAGGAACACAAGGATTGGACAGTCGAGCATTGGAAAAAAGTCATGTGGTCCGATGAATCACGTTTCCAGTTGCATCATGCAGATGGCAGAGTGAGAATTTGGCGGGAACAGCATGAAAGCATGCACCCCACATGCATGAGTACAACCCTTCAAGCTGGTGGGGGCAGTGTTATGGTTTGGGGCATGTTTTCCTGGCATGATTTGGGCCCTTTAATTCGTGTGGAACAACGTCTGAATAGCACAACATACCAAAGTATCGTTGCTGATCAAGTTCATCCTATCATGTTGATGGCGTATCCCAATGGAGATGGCTTCTTCCAACAAGACAATGCGCCATGCCACGGTGCTCGTATTGTGCAGGAGTGGTTTCAAGAACATGAGGGAGAATTTACCTTGCTTAGGTGGCCCCCACAATCACCAGATCTCAATCCAATTGAGCATCTGTGGGACGAAGTTGAAAGAGCCATCAGGCAGCTGGTTCCACAACCATCAAATCTCACAGAACTGGACAGTGCTATTCATCAGGCATGGTATCAGATTCCTCGCATCACCTTTCAACATCTCGTGGAGTCAATGCCAAGAAGAATCCCCGCAGTATTGAAGGCAAAAGGTGGCCCAACGAAGTACTGATGGGGTGGTCACAATTATCTGGCCACTCAGTGTACACTCACAATAACCCTGAAATGGGTACTAAACATAGCCAGATACATTACAAACAACCATTGTTAATCCTGTGTAATTCTGTAATTGTCCTTTCCTTCTCACCTCGAGTGTCCCGGAAATCGACGTGATTTGGTGAGTAGTGCTTGCAAAGTCTCTCCATGATTTGCTTGTAGTGCATGAGTCTGTGCAGGGGTCGAAGGAGAAACATGTTCAGCGGCAGATAACACACCTTCTCCTGTTCAAAGTCTCTGCACAGAATTTCTAGTTTGCGGGAATTTTTTATTGCCTTCTCCAGCTCCATCAACACCTCATAATGCCTCTGAAAGTTAGTTGTGAATTGCTGAAAGGAAAAGCATTAGTGTTAAGAAATATAGAACTGACAGATATTATCAGAACTAATCTTAGTCACAGGAGATTACTTTCTTAAGGACTAGAATGCACATTTCTGGGAGTATGATGGTGTTATGATGTATGCACATACATATGTGGTCCACAGATAAAGCAGCTGCACTAATTCAGGTAAGATTAAGGGCCCATTTACGCTTATACATTCCAGTTAACACAGGAATTTCAGCGACACGTTAATGCACATTACATGCATCAACATGTTGCAGCGTCATTCATTTTGTATGTCACCCCAATGCCAGTGTTAATTTTGTCAACTAAAATTATTTGTAATAGTTTTCATCAGCTGTATGTTTTTAGTGGTGAAAACAAAATAAAAAGGTAAGTTAATAGGACTAAAACTATGACGAAAATACATGCAATTTTCTCTACTGGAGATTTACTCGGCAAAACGTAAGTAAAACTATAACACCAATTCAGATGACTAAAATACAACTGAAACGTTGTATTTTAGTCATCTGAATTATTTTTGTTTCGTTTTGTCGACTAAATTACAATGTATTTTCGGCATAGTTTTAGTCGTATTAACTTCAAACTAGGACGAAAATTTTGAATCGATGTAATTAACACCACCCAATACACTAAAGCGATACAGTTACAGTGCACCACAATGCACGGCAATGCACTACCATGCATTGTTATGCACTGTTAGAAACAATACTGCACGTCTGTTCTGTTACATTCTGGACAGCCCAATAAGCACTGCCTTAACGCAACTCACAATAACATGTGCTACTCTGCAACTATGCATGTTAACACAGGCTAACACATGCCTTACACATTAAGCTGCAGCATGAACTTTAGTGTGTGTCTACATGCATTAAGAAAATGTACCTGATTAAGTATCAACTGAGTAGGTGTGGACACACACACACGTACTGTATATAACATTTTTTTTTTCTCACTGGTGAAAAGTAATAGAAAATGTCCATGGTACCTTCATGCCCTGGATATTTTTCAACATGACATCCCCAATTTTCTGATGTTCGCCTTTCATATGAGCATTGGACCTTCCTTCCCTGTGAGAATGTAAAATTAATTTTCAATGCGTCATTACAAAATAATGTTACAGTTACACAATATAATGACGGGCATTCATTTATGAATGTTGAAATTGCTCTTTTGCCCTTTTTATCTCAGGAGATTACCCATATATAAAGCTTTCTTCAAGGTGATAATAGTTATTTATTTTTTTCCCCACAAGTCTTTCTGCTTATCAGCGTTATTTTATTGTCACATTGACTTAATTCCACTTAACTACAGGGCTTTGTTATTTGACAGGCTCAACCTCCTAAAGCATTAGATTCAGACAAAGCAAATTAAGCTAAATAAAGAAGAAAGGTACATTTTCCATACAAAAACGTGTGCAATTACAATAACTTCAGACTAATAATATTTGAATGCCATTGCTTCATTTTAAAATACAAAGCACTGGTCTCTTGCAGTATTCACTGTGACAGTAATGTCAATAGACCTCATATCAAACCATCAATCTACAAAATGGTTATATGGAAATCAGCTTTTGATCACAAAAGCAGTTGTACAGATCGAGACAACCCATCTATGTGGAAGGGATGGAGGTTGCACTGATCCGTTCAATAGCTGTAAAAAAGTTGGTTGGAACTGCTAGAAAACTACTCTTTGTATGATATGATACATAAGGCACATGTTCTTAATTATGTTGCTGTATGCAATTCAATTTGATATCATAAGTAGACCTGTTAAGGCCAATTACTACGGTTTATCAAAGACAGAAATGGAGTATGATTCTTATGGTTGTACTATACTTTGCTCTTTCCATTGCCTTAGGCCTTGTTCACACCAAATGCAGAGCAGATCCGGTCAGGTTTCTGCACACGTAGTGCAGTGGGTTGTGCCGCGTTTTTGATGAAACTTTTTTTTTTTTTTAAGTTTAACATGGGCTTTCAGGCATTCCAGAGCAGATCCAGAGCAGGTAAAATAGGGCTTGCTGCAGTTTTTTCACCTGCTCTGGATCTGCACGCTGCGATGTGAACTGGAGGTCAAAATACCATAGGAATACATTGGACGCAGTTTTGATCCGGTCTGCACCTGCTCTGGTCTGGATCTGCTCCGCGCTTGGTGTGAACAAGGCCTAAGTCAGTACATATGAAGCGATAAAACGGCAAAACATTTCAATTACATTGGGCATCTGCCAGTCTCAGCAGCACATGGGACCAATCAATTGTGATACAATGCAAGAAGCATTCAGATAGGAGGAGAGACTAGATAGTGACAAAGGGATGAGCTCAATAGTCTGCAGCTTCTCCTTTCAAAAGCAGTTGCCTGGAATTCAGCTTTAATATAGCTAGTCAAACCTCAGCGTATAAAAATATGAATGGTTTCTCACAGGCAGGCAGTTCTGTTGAAGTGTAACAATGAGATGTAGAAGTTTCCCAACTGGGGTCAGAATAATATTATTCTATTTGGGCAGAACAATGTTTACAACTTAGGGCTCCTAGGTAAAACCTCCAATAAAGGCACTATGTGCTTGGTACCTGCCTGTTCTCTGCCTGGGTGTAGGTTTCTTTTGTGTTTTACGACCTCCACCCACAATCCAAGAAAAAAGCAGGTAGCTTAACTGGGACCTACTACATGATGCATGTAAATATGATTCTGGTAAGGACTCTGGGCTGTATACTCTTTTGAAGGCTGTGACCAATGTAAATGGTTATTGTAAAACACTGTGGAAAATGTGACAGTGTTAAATAGGCAAGTAAAATATGCAATGGTGAAGGGAATGAAAAAAACAAGCAAAAAACTATTATGAAGATTTCACTTACAGTTTGGTCATGAAGATAGCAATAAAGCACATTTGTTATCAGAATCAGTAAAGCAAACCTTAGAACCTCAGAGTTTTCTTTATTGCTGCCTGTATCCCTGGTGGTGGTGGTTAAAGGGGGGACTCTACCTACTTGCAATACAAATTCCATGCCATGAAAATCTCCTCTACAAGACAACACAGTGAATAAAGTACCTGACAAGAGGTTCTAATCCTTCCAGTGCGATTTAAACTAAAGCGAAAACATTTTGGCAGGAGTTCCACTCTCTTAAAACAGATGCTGTATTAAATACTCCAATACTCTGATAGATCTTTAGACCCTTTTAAATTATATTTGAAAGGTCGTACTAGGATATTTAACTCAGAAATAACCTCTTTTCACATTCATTCACATGCCTTCATAAGGATGGGATAAGGTATTGTACAATGCAGTTTGTGCTTTCTCCAGGATTTATTTTCCAATGTAAAAGCTGCGATATACTCACTAGTCGATAAAACACAAACAGATTCAATTCTTACCAAAAGGCAAGCCTCTGATCAACTTCCTTTAGGAAACTGGTGTGGAACTTATGTAAGGGATCAAAGTTGGAGAAAATAAGATTTCTTAATTGCTCTGGCATGGAGTCATCTTTATTTACTGTGTTCTGAAACCACTGAGAAATAAAACAAATTGCTTTTAATGTCTATAACCATCTTACAAGTTCTGTGCATATTGATACAAACAGTGCTGCTTTATCTCTAATGGATAATGGTGTGTGCAGTTATTAACTTGTTTTCTTTTCCTGTCAGAGCAGAACTATCAGTTCATAGTTATGAGGCCCTAGCGTCAAGACTTCTATGAATTGACTTTCTCCCGCCTGAGCTCAGGATTGATAATGGACGTACTCTCCATGCTGCTCAAGGATTTTCTGGTTGTTAGTCATCAGCACTGAGCCCAGGCAGCACATAGGATGGTATAACAGCTTGATAATTGTGCTGCACTGAGGGCCAGTTAACACCATATGCAGTTGTGATGCAGTCCGTTTATTTGACCGCTGCATTGTGAAATACATCACAATGCTTCCCTATGGGCTTTCTTGTGCTTTATTCACACCATTGCAGTGTGAATATAGCACAAGAAAGACCATAGGAAAGCGATTGTGATTGACAGCAGCAGTCAAACGGACTGCATCACAACTGCATATGGTGTGAACTGGCCCTAACAGGGAGAGAATACATGTAAATAAACAAATAAGTAATTTCAAATTAGTAAGGCTGCTTCATTTGACAAATACAGATTCAGATTATTACAAATGCTTATTGGTGAATGGTTCTCTAGAATTTCAAGTGGGTACAGAACAAGAAATATCTGCCATATAGGAATATAGACAGCCTGGCTCCATGATTTAAAGAACTGCCTGCTTTGTTATTAGCAACCAGATTCTCACTTTCAATTTCTAGTGCGTAAAAGTATAAATCTGATTGGTTGTTTAAGGAAACAAAGATTATCGGGAAAGTTGATGTTCTGAGATACAGGACATTTCTACTGATGATTGCATATGACAAGACAGAACTGTACACAGCAGAGGAAGTTGTGGATCACAGATATATAAAGAACAGAGCAGTCAAAGTATAATGGAGAATACAACAAAATTCGGTCTACCTCTCGTTGTTCAAACCATGCACTTCTAGTGTTCACTCATCTACAGTACTGAAGAATAGCAAATGTAAATTTGAACTAATGGACAAATGTACTTTGCAATAAAGACTGGACCATTACTTACCACTGTTATAACTTCAAGATCTTTCAGATAGGTACACTCTGTAGTTGAAACTTCCTTTGCAATAAAGTAGGCTTTGTCGTTTGGAAATCTCTGCAAAGAGGAAAATGAAATCATGAACATATTCCATATTTAGCAGTGACAGCGCATATCTTTACTTCCTTCAACAGGCCTAGGTATGTGGTTTTCCAGCCAGAATTGCAATGTTCACATACTAATACGCACATTTTTACTGTAAGGGCAATCTAGACCTCATGTATACTATTTTCATGTTTTGAATATAGTTAGAACCTCTATAAGGTTGTTTTTTTTTTACTGTCTGTGACTATTGGCGAAATTTTCTCCTGACTTATTTCTGACTCCAGCGCGAAAAATACAGTGAGCAGGGGTTGCCAGAATAGGAACCTTCTTAAACAAATTATTTTTGTTAATGTCTGGAGAGATTTCATAACCTTTCCCGTCCCTGGGACAAGAAGTGAGGGGAACCTCAGACAGCAATAAAGACATGACAATGACTGTTTTGGCTGGAGCTTAGCTTTAAAGAGTCTAGAGAAGAAGGAAGAACTGTGTGTGTTATCCATATCAATAAGATCATACAGTTTATGTTTAGAAAATGCATAGGTGAAGCAAGGCAACACAAGCAGTTTTTCTTACAGTTTCATATGCGAGATTCATAATATCAAAACTACTTGATAGTGAAGAAAGTTAAGTGGTCTCCCATACAATATTTTAAACCCAACTGAAATTTGACATTTTAATCATAGTCCTGTACACCTGCATGTTATGATCTGCAAGAAATGTTTGCTTGAAAATGTTAGTGCAGGTAAAATGCAGCTTTCTGCTCCGTGCGGGCTTAGCTGAGTAACAGCCACACCCCTTATCAGAAGTGTTTTCCTACAGACTTGTATATTAGAGATGGTGGCGGCTTGTCTGACCAGGTCACTTGGGTTTTGGGTAATATTATTTCAAGAGAAGGTTTGACTATATTATGGCAAGGTGAGATTCTTATTTAATATTCACAAAGGGAAATCCACCAAACATTTCCAACCAAGATTAATTACTTTATTTTAGATTTCTTTATTCGGACATCATCTTGTATAGTCAATGAAACTATATACACTATATAATTGTTACATCCGAACTGCCACATGAGAAAATCTGTGTGACTGTATTATTATTATACAGGATTTATATAGCGCCAACAATTTGCTCAGCGCTTTACAAAACAGTGGAGACAGTACAGTTACAATACAGTTTCAGAACAATAGGGTTGGGAGGGCATCAAACTGATGTATTGCATCAAAATGACAGAAGAACCAGAATACAAAAAAAAAAAGGAGTACCTTTTTCCGGCTCTCCTCCTCCTCATCAGTTCTGATGCAGATGGGCTCATTCAACAATGGACTAATGAGGGGAGAAGAAGGTTTTCCATCAGGACTTAGGTTTGGAGACATTGTTGAGTTTAGCCCTGTTGTTGCTCCTTGAGAGTTAATTGACAGTTCTGAGAGGTGTGGACTCCCTGTTAATGAACCTGTAAAGAACAAAGACACTTAAGTGTGCTGTACTTTTTATTCTAAACTAAACATAAAATTTCCAACCTACTCTACAGCACAAGAAATACACACAGCTCTGATATAATGAAGGGCTTTATCCCCAAGAGAAAAGCTGATCCATTGACTATGTCAATATGTGAAAATCATAATTTCATGAAAAAACATTAGCCCATAGACTAATGCCTCGTATTGAATTCTCCTGAAGAAAATGCTCTGCAAACTATGAAAGCAGGGTTCATTTTCTCCAGCATGCTGGAATTACAATTAAATCAGATCTTTAGTATACATTTCAGCTAAAGGTACATTTGGAAGATCTTCTTAACTGCTTTTACAAATTAGACATTGGGCAGAGCACATTACATGAGGGAGTGAATCTGCGCAGAAACTACATTACAGAAAGGACGTTTGTTAGAGAGAATCTACAGTCACCTACTACTACACAAAACTCCACTGCAGCTGAGACAAAACAACAGAGGCTGGAAGGACTACATTGCCACTACTACACATAACAGACACAGTATACCTTTTGACGTAATTCCATTCATGCTCCACTGAACGCTTGGGGCAGAGATACTAGCACAGCTAGTCATTCATTCAATGAAGAAAAATACACACAGGGTAAGAAGTGATGGCAAACACTTAGCACATCATGTCTTGACAATTAAAAGGGATACATGTGTGCCATTTAGAGGAAAACTCATCAGCCTGTGCCTGGGAAGCAGTCACCATTTTCGTCAAGGCTGTAGGTATGTGGATTACAAGAGGTTAGGGAATAGATTTACAAGAAGATACCAAACATTTTATAATCACTTGCAAAATTTGTAAGAAATATGGGAAGATCTTCATAGGACTTCATAGGAGTTGGCTATAGAAAGTCAGTACAGCAAAGGAATGACTGTTTGAACTTCATAGTTGTCTGTGGCATTCCTAGTACTTGCACAAGAAAAGTACTACACTTTTTTGTAGAAAGTCTCCCAGCCCCCCTTCCCAATTATCCAGGCTAATATATGCTAAAACCACCCAACCCTAGAGTAGGCTTACCTCTCTGGAGAGGCCTCTCATAGAGTTTACATCCTCCAAATCTCTATGGAGGCTAGACATGCCTGTTTAGTAATCTCTCCCATGGAGTTTACATCCTCCAAATCTCTCTGGATGCTGGACATGCCTTTTTAGTAACGTCTTTCATGGAGTTTACATCCTTCAAATCTCTCTGGATGCTGGGCATGCCTGGATTCTGCATGAAGGATGTAAACACCACGGGAGGCTGCCAAAGAGAGTATGCACAGAGATGGGGGAGTTATAGGTTAGAAGTTATATGCAAATCTAGATTTTCCCTGTAAAAGTTGTTTAGCCCAGTTCTCCAGCTCTCAAGCACTCTTGTTGATTCTTTAACATGAGGGGTTGCCTCACAGACCAATTGCAAGGCTTGGAAGTCAATGAGCTTGAGTTTGACAGGAAATGTCGAGTTGTGTAGGTATTGTTCTGACATGAGGTTTTAACTAACAATCTTTGCTTACGCATTCCTTCATCATAAGCTCAGTTTAAATCATTCAGATTTGACAACTGGTTTACTTTAACTTTAGTTTCTGGAGTATTTTTAGATTCTATTAAAAGGTAATGTTTTGTACATAAAACACATTTATTATGGCCAGGGCTAAACAAATAAAAGTTCTTCTTTTGAGTCAGCACATGGCGCTCTAGTCTCCTCTTCAGGTTTTAAAGGCTTTCTGTTGTTTCTCTAATGAAAGCTCCATGAGTCACCCCACTGAATAATTTCTTATTGAAGGGCTTAATTAAAAGTTTTAATCAGACAAATTGCCTCAAAGCACATAGCTCTGCTGTGCTGTCTCTTTAGCCAACTCACGGTGCTCACAGCAGTCCTTTGCCATGTTTATAAATGTGCATTTATAAAATAAAGTTTGTGTCAGATTAAAAACGTATAAAATGAAAAAAAGAACCAAAATAAAATAATGAATGTGTCCTTTAAAGTTCTCTAATGGTGATCACTGTGGAAAAAATTGAAGCAGTTCAAGTCAAAAAGAGACATTGTCACTTCAGTTCAAAGTTAACAATGACCTTATACTATAGAACTTGTTAAATGAACCAAAATTTAGTATATCACTGTCTGGGTTACAACCAAGTTAACTTGGTAAAAGATTTCATTATTTCAATGCACTTTTGCCTACACTGTTCCCTTTAAGGGGAGACTGGCAGTAGAATATAACAACATGATAAATGGCATGAAAAAAAAATAAGGGAAAGAAAAAAAACTCCATCCTAACTTCTAGACAGAAATTTGTAATTTTCTATAAACACATTACAATTATTTCCTTCAATAATTCATCTACTGAATAAGATAACTCAATTTTGAACTACTGACACCACAGTGTTCTTTATTATTAAGAAGGGACGATTAATATGGCAGAACATTTGTACAAACACTGCAACGTTTATTGGAAAATGCAGAGATATATTTTAGATTGTAAGGCCTCACGGGCAGGGCCCTCCTTACCATCTTGTCTTGAATTGTATTGTGATTGTAATGTCTTCCTTATATTGTAAAGCGCTGCGCAAACTGTTGGCGCTATATAAATCTTGTATAATAATAATAATAATATCTGTTGCTGCCTATCACTTGACTGAAAGGCCCTAGTTTAGATCCAAGTAGGCAGTTCCTCTTCACTCACACTGGTGACAGCAGGCAGCAGTGAGGTGTTTTTTATGCAGCAGTATATATGTCAGCACCCTAGTAAAGCCTTGTCATTGATATATAAAAACCTAAAATAGATTCAATTCACTAATAATTTGTATTGGACAATATTACATTGCTTTCTATTCTAGAGTCAGGGTGGAGTTTTTCAGTGTGTCTGGAAAAATGGCCACATGCAATTCTACATCTACAAAACATTGAATTCACACTTCAGGAAGAAATGACACAAAGGTGTGCCAATTTTATTGATGCTAAAAACCAGTATTACAAATTTAAAACACTTTGAAGAAGTATCAACAAGAACTGTATTGATAATCAAATGTATCCTACTTTTCTAAATATTAAAAAACAGTTAAGAGTAAGTTTACCCATTCACCTAAATCTGCAAAGACTCTAGCTCCTTGCACACACTGAAAAATGAAAAGGGTAAAAAGTAAAGATCCAAACCAACTGGTGCCATAAAATCAAAATAAGAGAATACCCTAGCACCAACTTACACAAGACAGGCAACAGTGTGAGGGTATAGAAAATGTGTCGTCATTCATAAAGCTAAAGATTACAAAGCATGCAAAAAAATGTTCTCTTCATGAACACAAAACTATTCAACCATCTAGCCTACATTTCACTAATTCCATTTACTGTCACAGAAAGAAATCAGACCTTGAAGTCCAAAGACTTCCCACTATATATATCCAAAGAGAGGGTGATCTCATCACAAATTTTGAATCAAGAAAATTACATGAGACCATCAAAATAATATATATACTATAAGAGCTGGGAAGACAGTTACTACAATGCATTTGGCCAGGATGTGGAAATTCATTTGCAATTACATCTGTTTAGAGTCATATGTAGTGAGTTAGCCAGGTTTTTATATTTAAAGCATTTTACAGATGTAATTGCAATATTATAGGCTTTCATATACTTGATAAATAAGAAAAATGGTTTCACTTTACATATTTTTGTATATGGCACCGTCAGACAGATTTATCTTGGGTAATACCACTAAAAATCAGAACTCTATAGGCATTTGGTATATATAAACATTTCTCTCTTATGTGCAAAAACATTTTTAACCCTTCTAGAACAAATTGAAATCTATTGCATTAAAACTTTGAAGGGATTCTCACCAGAATTGTTAAAGCATAAGACTAAACAAGTCTATACCTCGTTTGTCTCCTCATCTTTGCAAATGTTTAAGGGAGCATGCTGAAATACGGCTAAAGCAAATCAGGCCAGCCAGTGGTGTTAACTTCTATTTATTGACCTACATATTATTTCAAAGTGAAAATATGTTCAACCTACTGCTGATTACTTGTAAGAATAAATGGAACCGATTTTAATTAAGCAAAATGCTCTGAGTAATCTGGACCTCCACTTGGGTAGACATACTAAGGAATTAAAATATGTAGATGTAAATTGCAATTAGCTGTTTGAGAAACCTTCAGTTGAATGATGACCTAAAAACTGTTTACAGAATCTTATCTGAAGCTGAAAGGAAGCATAAGTAATAAACAATACACTAAATATGTGGAGATTAATTCAATAGCAGCAAACAGAAAATATTTCTGTTACTTTAATGCAAACGTTTTTTAAACTGCTATGGCATAGCAAAATGTGCTACAGCCAATAGGCAAACATAATTGACTTATTAAAGACCAAGTCAATGCTTGTAAAATTGTTCTTGAACCCCTTTGATAGCTTCCAGAAATCAGGAGATCTCAAAACATCTCAAACTATCTGTCCTTCTGGAGAAATTATAGCAAAAGAACTCACCATTAGAGAAGGTCAACAACAGTTGAAAACCATAATAATGGTAAGCTAGTCATCAAATATGCTGTTAGTAAACAGCTAGGGAACATTCCTAAACATATAAGTAATACAAAGAGCTCAGATCCAAACTGATATTGTTGCAGCCTATGTTCTTGTGGAGACCTTGTGGTTTGTAGTTAAGTAATCTCCAGAACAATCAAATATTCGCTACATTTATAAATGTAGGACAAACCTACATAATAAGCCTCTTTTTGAAAGTACCCTATGCACGGGTAAAGAAACTCATCCAGCAAGAGCCACTGCAATGAGTTCTTAGAGTTTGCACATAAGAGAGAAGTAGAGGCCACTACCTAGACTTTGCACCCGTGAATTAAATGCAGATAGATGTTTTGAGCATGGAATACAGAGAAGCACAGATGGCAGAAAATCAAGTGTACGATAACATCTTACCCAGTGACTATGTTATCACCACAGATGGTCAGTAAATTTACAAAAACAGATAAACGAATGACAGTTGTACAGTATGTTGCATATAGGTGAAGCTCCTGGCGTGGTTGCAGTTAAGCAATGCATTACATGCACGGAAATTCACCAAGCTGAACATTACACGGGCAGCCAGTGACTTTCTCAGCCAGTACACTCATATAGCAATATCACATAGAGGTGTCACCATCCCATACTACAACTGCTGACCATGGTGTAACATTAGCATTGTTTTTTTGAGTGTTTTTTACCAGTGCAAATTAAGTAATCCTAAACATTTTTGCAACAGTGATACACTTTAATGGCAAACTATGGGATTACAGAGGCTCCTTTGTCAGGCAGATTTATCTGTTAGCCATTAAAAGATTCAGAGGGGAATTTATCAAAACAGGAGCAGACAGAATCTGGAGCAGTTGCCCATGGCAACAATACAGTTTACCTGTTCAGTTTAGATTTAAAATGAAAGATAGATGCTGACTGGTTGCCATGCACAGCTGTTCCAGATTTTGTCTGCTCCAGTTTTTATAAATTCCCCTCAATGTCTTCAGTTAGCCATTATAATGGCTAATACAGTACAACATTAGTTCCTGGTGAGCACAGTACAAAATTACTTTTGCTTCCTTTCCAGTGTAAAACCCATGGTTACACCTTGGTCAAAAATGTATTGCTCCTGAAAAAAAGCTAATCCCTGGAATAACATCAGTGATCTTTGCCATGGTGACAGCAATTTTAAGACACACCACAAAAATGTAGTGTTGAAAAATGTCTTCCCTTTCACTACCCCAGTTTATTTAGGTATAGCGCAGAGAGAAAAATGAAGATATAAAGAACAAAGACGGACTTCTATGCAGTAAGGGGAATCTGCATGTTCACAGCTGACAGAGAAAAGCTTTCGAGAAAGGTAAACTTGGCTTTTCTCCATTTAATCCCAACGTTTATGAGGATAGAGAGTACAACTGTGTAACATTCTACTCCAATGTGCCTTTCTTATCTCTCTGAAATGCCGAGGACATTGCAACAAATATAAAATCAGTTTTCATGATTCCCGATTCTGCTCGACATGCAGTGAACACTGTCTTGGGCTGAATTTTGCTGTTAAGTACAGGCCTGTAGTAGGAACTAGGCGTTGTTACAAAGAGTAGAGAATTAATTGAAACCCTGGCTGAATGGATCACTGTTGTTGTAGGGTAAAGGACCATGTATTCATAAAAGGATAATTTAAAGAAAGGAACATTAAAACAAGACCAGGAAAATGTAAGTAACAGAGGATAAAACATGCCGGAGGATGAAGACAGCAGCCCCTTCCACATCCTTTGTTTAAGGTACAGTACATGCAGACAAAAGCAGTGCTGAAAACAAATACAGATATCTGACTTCATAGCATGTTAACAAATGACAAGAATGAGAGTGAACTTTCTGGAGTAATACATCACAAGGATATTAGTGTTCAAAGCTTGTTTAGAAAACAAAACAAAGCAAACGGCACAACAAATTGGATATAAGCAGCCCATATGTTAGTGGCATTTGCAGATGTGTAAGCCACCCAAGAATGGGTAATTTGTAACCTTGAAGATAACCACAGACTTCAGACAGCAGTTGGATGACTGCCAAATGATCATTTGCATAAGAGTGCATCCTGTGCCTTGCAGACCCCACCGATGTCCCTCCTATCCCTGGGAACAGTTGGCATGAAAAGCTATGTTAAAGGGGTCCAGAGCTTTTACCAGGCATCCTAAATCACCCTGCTCTTCATATCCTGTCAGAAAAGGACAACTGCCTATGTCTACAGACACAGTAAATGTTGTAGAAGTCATTTGATAATAGGAGATTAATGCTTTGCACCACACACACACACACACACACACACACACACACACACACACAATCCCTCTGCTGCAAACATGGTTGCTATTTTTAAGTACCTTGAAATGTTTTTATAGGTGATTATGACATGACCACCAGAGTCCTTACTGCCCTCTATCCAGCACCAGGCTGTGGGTGGAGCAGAACAGCGATAGAAGACAGGCATCAGTCATTTAAAGTGGGAGTTACTGGGTGGGTTTAACAGACCTTCTCACCACTAGCAGTAATGACCACACTGATCACAGGTGACCAGATAATGCCTGCAATCCAGAAGACCAGAAGGTGTCTCCATGACTGCCAGAGCACATGAGCTCTGTGGAATACAGTTGCTAATAGGGATGCACTGATACTTTTCAGATACCCGTGCCGATACTTGGCATTTTCATGAGAACTACCAGGGTTGCAGAGGTTGCAGCTGGGACTTGGCTCTGGGGCTCCACCACTGTCCTGAAATCATTAGTCTGTATTGTTTTTTTAAAACGGTCACATGACAATAAACAAAAATGTATCAGTACTTGGGCAAATTTTCTCTCTGCAAAAATGGTGCATCCCTTTATTTATATTTATAAACCAAAATCATACATTAAAACAGAGATGTACAAATGCCAGGAGCTCTGTGTGCTCCTTACAAATGACAGCTGCCTCCTAACATTTGAATTTTTCTCTAGTCTTAGAGCTCGAAAGGTATCTGTACATGTACCGAGTACGGTACTTGGTATCAGTGCATACCTAGTTGCTAATATGATACAAGCAGGACAGACTGAATCAAATAATAATGAGCTGAACCTAGATTTGGAATTTAAGGATGCATCATTATTCAAACTTCACTATGAAAAATAATTGTGTATAAATATTGTTCATTGCTACACTAAATGGCATCCTGTCTGATGGCCTGTCTTTCAGGATCAGTCCAGGCTGGATTAACAATATAAGAACAACAATAATCAATTGAGCTCTGCTTCTTTCCATCTAAGGCCTGGTTCACACCTGGGCGTTTTACAGCGCGTTCCTACGCGCTGTAAAACGCTCAACATGTGAAAACCAATGATTGCCTATGGCCATGGTTCCCACCCGGGCGTTTTACAGCGCGTAGGAACACGCTGCAAAACGCCCTACGCCCAAAGAAGTACAGGAGCTTCTTTGGGGCTTATTTGCCGCACGTATCCATTAGGATACAGCCGGATAACGCGCAACAAGAAACGCGCATATTCTGTACACCTAGGTGTGAACCCAGCCTAACAGCAGCTTAAAGTGAATGTATCACTTCATAAGCCAACTAGTATAGTGTCTGAAATGTTACTAGCACCTGTATAAAAGTGAAGCATTATAACATACAATGCAATCTTGCTTCAGAGTCTGCCCTCCCTCTCTCTTTGCCAGGGCTAAGATTATTGCGCTAGTTGATGTCAAACAACCTAGTTCTGCTCGGAGCACAAGGCCAACTCTTAACGGAGTGTGAGAATTAAAGGTGCTACAACATTCTAATATATGCTATGCAAATATTGCAAATGATTTCTAAAGATAATGTACAATTTACTAACAAACTAAAGGGAAAAACAAAATTAACTAAGCAAAACATTTACAAGTATTTCAGGATATAGTATCCTCTCAAAATGTAAAGGTGTAAATTAGTATATTTCTTAAACTGTGAAAAATCCCCCGTTTTAAAGAGTGGGTAAAACTACAAAATATCAAGTCAGAATATATTCTACACTGCAGCACTGTCATATGTATCACTTCATAATGAAACAATAGGCACTGAATAAAGAAAAATATATTCAATCTCTAATCTAAACAATAAGTCTTGTCACATGTATGGCTTACAGTATAACTGTGGCACTAACGCTTCATGTTCAGTTACCACCAGCACACAAGATAGTTTTGCTAAAATGACATTAAAACAATTGGTTGAGCATCAGACTTTACGAAGGCTGCATTAAGAAATGATTAGTGCAAATCAAGCTCACCAACTTGTGTGTTCCCTAATCCACATCAAATACTGCTACTCTATGTGCATGAATTAAAATATACAAATGAGTCATCTACAAAAAAATAATGTAAGTGCTACTACTACAGTACAAAAGTCCAATCAGAAAAACCCTGCAACATCAATACTATTAAATTATATGATCAAATACTTAATTGACTTCTAAAACTGAGTAAACAAAATGTGCACGCTACCTCTGTAACTACAGCTACTACTTCTAGCATGCCGTAAACAATTTTAACATGTGCAGATTTTTATAGCCAAGATGAATGCTTTCCTATTGAACTGCTCAGCAGCTGAAAATATGTGCACCATCTTCATCGCTAAAACTAAGGACGGTATCCTCATCATGCATTTCTTCTGCATACTCCTCCAGCTGAAGACTACCAAATGAGTAGTTATTTCTTGGCATCGGTGAAGAGCTTAACACTATTGGGTTTCCGTAAACAAGTGGGTGGCTAAAAGAATCAACTATGTCTGAATCTGTATCGCTAGATTCACTACCGCTACTGGTAGAACCATCATTCATGGGGACAGCACTCATTTGTTCTTGTACCATAGCTGCTGGACGCAATACAGGACTGCACCTAAGATGTCTATTGTCAAAAATGCCATTTGACATCATTTTGGCTTCCAGGGCAGCCATTTTGGAAAGATGGCCTAACCTTTGGTCTTCAGCTTTGTGGTCGGTGACTGGGGTGGAAGACATTTGGCTTAAAATAAAAGGATCAGTATCAGAATGGTTACGGTAGCCAGCCTTGAGTTTCTGAATATGTGCACTCTCCAAAGGTGGGCTATACTTGGTATAGGCATAGCTTTGGCTATCCAGTTCACTGTCTTCTAGAATCCCCACCCCATTATTGTTATTGTATGAATTTGCTGAGATATAACTGGGTGAACCTGCTCTGTTAAAACTCATATTTGGGCTTGATCCTTTGCTACTTGGAGACAAAGGAGCAGCTAGGGGACTACGTCTGCCTGGTCCATTAAACATTTCATCTATTAAAGAGCTGTGCCTAGGCATTTTGGGACTACTGCCAGCATAAAAAGACATACCAGCTGAGTCATCATCAATATACTCTTCAATAATGTTAGATGATGACCTAACAGAGGAAATTTGCTGTCTCAATTTGGAATGTTTGGGATATTCATCTGTTCGATAGATTCCATTACTACAATGAAATCCAATCTCATCGTTGTCATTTGTTTGGGACTGAGAGCGGACCAAAAGCGCTCTGTGAATATCATACTCGCTATCTACATCACTGCAGTCAATATAAGGAATTGAGTTACTGCTGCCATGAGCAGCCCGGGATGCTGGACCTGTGCTTGGCTGGTGTGCATTCTTCATATTCTGCTGAATATGATCTTTGACTGTGTCTTCACCATCAGCTATCATATCAGCGCCGTCCTTTGCTTTCTTGTCCAGTATGATCTTCTTAGGAGAAGGGCTTTTGCGCTGCACTGATGCCTCAATTACTAGCTTTTCTTCCTTGCTTGGGTATAATGTTTGAATCTCATCAGGCTGAGGATGTTGTGCAACAGACATTTTAGGGCTCTGTGGTAGGAAAAAAAAATGAAAGAAGAAAAAAAAGAAAGGGTAAGAAATGTTACATAGTATTTGAGGTTGAATAAAGACAGGTCCATCAAGTTCAACCTATGTGAGTGTTTGTGTACACTAGTAATTAAAAGTACCTGTACCCATGTATGTTTTGTTCTCTGAGGAAAGCATGTAAACGACAATTGAATGAATGATTTAATACTCTTTGCTGATACCTCTGATCTGGAAGGGAGTTTCACAACTTTACTGCTCTGATAGAAAACAATTCCCTCTGTCCTTTGTGGTTAAACCTTTTTTCATCCAATTTTAGGTGGTGGCCTCTTTTAGTGAGTTTACAGTAAAAGCTTATTACTGACATCACCATTTAACAATTTCTACAGGTTTAATCCTCATCTAGGTGCATAATGTAAACAATAGAAACAAATGATGCATAATATGCTCCCTACTGTCTGTCAGCTCATCAATCATGATCATAATCAATTGCTGGTAATGAAACATACTTCGTGCTCCGTCCACCCCACAAAGTGGCGAAAGAAGAACTAAAGAAGTTGCGCTGCGTCTGTTCAGCTACTGACGAGTGTCCCGGTCTCCATGGAACCGGCGGCTTTGTTAGATGAATGCTGCAGATGCGGCGCAACTTCTTCAGTTCTCTTTTCGCCACTTTGTGGGGTGGACAGAGCATGAGGTATGTTTCATTACCAGCAACTGATTATGATCACGATTGACGAGCTGACAGACAGTAGGAGCGTATTGTGCATCATTTGTTTACATTGTCATGCTTTTTAAATCCTTTTTTTTGGCGGGAATGTGACATCATCATGACGTTAGAGGGGGCGTGATAGACTGTTTTGGGCTGTTTCCACTGGTTGAAGGCACTTTAAACTTTGATATATAAGGTGCGGTTTTAAGCAATAATTGTCATGTTAAGTCTACAGCTTGCAGTATACTGAGATGCCGCAGCCAGGACGGATCTCGACATTACTGTCTGGATCCACCCAGCTGCGTGAGTGACAGCTGCCTCTGCCTATCTAGAGGCAGAGCCAGCTGTACCTGCCCCCTCCCCCGTCCGTTCCGCCAGTAAGCGCTGGAGGATCGGACAGGGGAGGGGGGAAATACCTACAATGAAAAACTTTGCAGCAACTACAGCCTTGAGTCTGTAATATATGCTTTTTACATCACACTTTTATGCATTGCAGTTTGCAAAACTGCTCTAAGTGTTAAGTTAAACGAAGAGTGTGAGTTAACAGACTTTTTAAAATTCTCTGTTGAATTTAAATTCCGACTCTGTCTTTCAAATACATGAACAATGCATTTTTTAAGTAACTCAAGGCCACTCAAGACTCAACTCAAGGTTTTCCTCCAGGATTTTCCTGTTTTCGCTTCATTTACTTTACCCTCAAAAGCTTTTCAGGATGTGTTCCAGAGCACCATTCCTACAGCATGTTGCTGACTCCAACCATGCTTCATGGAGGTGATGATAATGATTAGGGATGCACCGATACCACTTTTTTAAGGCTGAGTACAAGTACCGATACTTTTTTCAAGTACCGCCGATACCAATTACCGATACTTTTTCTTAAAGGGACAGGTCACATTTTTTCTAAAGCAATACAAAATCATGATTTCAGGTCAAACCTAATAATGATCATTTACAGCGCTTTGCTTAGGCAAGACAGGGTGTTTAGTCGGAATGGCCAGAATGGTCCCATCAGACTATAGAAATATCTTCCAGCTATCTTCAAGGTGTCAAAGGAGCTTTCATGCAAACTGGAGGTGAGATATCATATTAGTTTAGGCTAACAGTGGCTTTCTTCTTGCCACTCTCATAAGCCACCAGGTATCAGCTGTTGAATAACTAGTCTCTTTCTCAGCCACTGAGGTCTCTGCATGGCCATTGGTCTTTTGGTGGCATCCATTAATATTCTCCTCCTTGAGCGGTCGCTCAATTTTGGTGGACAGCCTGCTCCTTTGCAGATTCAAATGTGCCATACTCTTTCATTTTCTTACCGACTGATTTAACTGTACTCCATGGGAACATTCAGTGAACATTATATATTGTTCTATCCATCTGCTGACTTTCTTTTCAATCACCTTTTTATGGTGTTGTTTGGAGTATTCTATTATCCTTATGGTGTAGGTCAGAGGTCTCAAAGTACCGGCCCCTGGGCCAATTGTGGCCCTCAGCCAACTGACAAGTCAGGTACACGGTCATGGACCGTGTACCTGACTTGCATTAACAGCTACATGGTCTGCATCTCTGTCAGGTGCACACTGCATAGATGCTGCTGGCTGTGCGCTCAGTTACTTTCAGCCAGAGCTCTGGCTGAAAGGATGGGTTAGTAAGGTCTGCACCGGACCTTACTAATCACCACTGGATCACCAGGGAAGGATGTGCCTCCTCGCTGCAAAAATGTAAGCAGGTGAGGGGGCAAATTGTTTTATGTGGGGTGGGGAACAGGAGGCAGCATATTATTTTGTGTGGGTGGTGGGGAACGGGGGGAGGGTATTATTTATTTTTGGGGGTGACGACAGGGGAGGAACATATTATTTTGTGTGTGTGTGTGTGCGGAACGGGGGGAGCATATTCACACCTGTATGTTTAGGTACGATTAGGGATTTCTGCGTCAGGAATTTGCATTTTCCTGCAGCAGGAATCCCTAATGTGGCGTTTACATGCGGCAGCTGTCATCCATTCAAGTTAATGATCAGGTGACAGCCGCTGCATGTAAACTCCTGCACACCGCATGTAATCGTATGCGATATGATTACATGTGGTTAGGAATCAAACACATACGATTACATGCGGTGTGCAGGAGTTTACATGCAGTGGCTGTCATCAGATCATTAACTTGAAAGAGTGACAGCTGCCACATGCAAATGCCACATTAGGGATTCCTGCTGCAGGAAAACGCAAGTTCATGATGCAGGAATTTCTAATCACACCTAAACATACAAGTGTGAATGGGGCCTTATTGTGTGCAAATGAATGCTTGTAATTCTGGTTGTGGGAGGTTGTGCATATTTCCGTTTGTGTGTATTTCTATGTGTGAAGTGTGAAATTGAGAGAAAAAAAAAATTGTCCAGTGAGTGAATTGATGCATCTATGTTAGCATGGTCATAGAGGAGACTGGCAGGATCACCAGGTTTAGTATGATTTGTGAACAAAAAAAGGCAACAATATATTTATTAGGATGTTAAGGGAAGGCACATTGTCAATTTTAAACTTTGGGTTAACATAGACTTTAATGGCCAAAGCACAGGTTTACTTGACATTTCCAGAATTAGTATATAAGAACTGTTTGACACTACTTTAGTAATGACATCAATATTCATTCAAGAAATAGCACAACAGAAAAAGATATATATATACTAACTTGTTTTGGCACCTCTAAAATCTGCTCAGTTGAGTGGGCAGTCAAACTTCTTATAGAACAAAGCTTGCTATGCTTCCTGTAAAAAGAGAGTTTGTGTATTTATTTTTAACTCCATTCTTAATTCCTAATTCCATTCTTATCCGCCCCCCTCTCCACACTGATATTGTTTTTTCCCAGTAATAACAAAAGATAAAGATGTTTTCTGCTTGTCATACAAATATTTTGATGAACCAGAATTTCTCACCTTTCAAACTGTACTTTTTTATGGCCTCCTTCCTTCACATAGTCCAAAACTTGCTTCTGTGTACGACCGCTGACAACAAATCATAGCAGAAATTGAATGGCAGTTTTATTCAGTCTGATATTGGACATGTTTGCAAAGTGACCTTTTAGTATATAAAGCACAGCTAAAGCTAAGAATAAAATATGTCGTAATGCAGAGGGGTTTGTTAAAAAAAAAAAAAAACTGCCAGACACCGAGCATGCATGTGCAGGAGTTATAACTTCAGTGGCCACCAACAGTTGAAGAAAGAAAATATTGGGCCTGGCAACAGAGTGCAAAGACCTTTTCATTGGTGGAGGAGGACAAACTGAGCTAATGTGCAATTACGCTATGCAACTTCTAACCCCATCCCCCTACAAAACTTTAGGTTTTGTTTTAAAGGTGAAGTTTAAAGGAGAACTATGAGATGAGTGATTTCCACTCACCTCATAGTTCTAGCCGACCTGTGACAATGAGACTGTCACAGGTCGGCTCAGTAGATCGGGAGGTGAGAGAACACATACCGGGTTCCCTCACCTCTCGATCCTGTCACGGCTGGATTCCCCTCTCCACGCTCCGATCTGCCAGCGCTGACTGGCGGAACGGACGGGGGAGGGGGCGGGTACAGCTGTCTCTGCCTCTAGATAGGCAGAGCCAGCTGTCACTCACGAAGCTGGGCGGATCCCGTCATCTAAGTCGTGATCCGCTCCAGGTGCGGCGTCTCAGTATACCGCGAGCTGTAGGTCGCGGTATACTGAGCTTAGGGTAACGGGAGGACGCTAGTTTGTGTTCTCCCGTTACCCCAAGGAGAACTATGGGGAAAAACACTGACCCCATAGTTCTCCTTTAATCCAGGGATGCTAGTGTCGATACAGAGTCTTTGGGTGAGTACTCGTACTTGCCCAAATGCTCCGATACTGAAACTTCCGGTCAGCGGGAGCATGGAGCCCGCTTTCTTTCCAATCAGGCAACCAGGCGGTGGGTTATGACCCGCCTCCCGACTTCCTGAATGGCTAGGAAGCTGGTTCAATTGTTGCCGAGGCTACCTGGCTTCCTGACCAATCAGGAAGCCGGGTGGCACATAATGACCTGTCTCCAGGCTCACTGATTGGTCAGGAAGCTAGGCTGCCTAGGAACAAGTGAAGCCGGCTTCCTAGCCAATCAGGAAGCTGGGAGGCGGGTCATGACGTGCCGCCTGGCTTCCTGATTGGCTAGGAAGCCAGCTCCACTTGTTGGTAGGTAGCCTGGCTTCCTAACTAATCAGGAAGTCGGGCGACACGTCATGACTCACATCCCGGTTTTCTGATTGGTCAGGAAGCCAGGTAGCCTCGGCAAGTAAACCCAGTCTTCTTTTGCTAGAACACCGGCTTCACAGGCAATCAGTAAGCCGGGCAACAGGTCATGATACGCTGCCCGACTTTCTGATAATCGGGGCACACGGCACCTGTACTTGGGAGTACCGAAAAAAAAATTTTATTGGTACTCGTGCTCGATACCGAAAAAACGGTATTGGTGTATCCCTAGTTTATTCTGGCTATAGTTTGCCATCACTGGTCTCTTCTCCCATAATAATCAAAATGCTACTGAATTTTTTTAATAAAACCTGTCTGTTTTTATGACATGCTTTATTTTAGACCCAGTGATGCTATCACTGGGTCTCTGTACATCTCTTTGCAATGCAGGCACATCATGGCTGGTGAGAGCACACAGCACCCTGCTTGATGCAAGCAGCTCATAGGAGGAATTACGCAAATATCAAAATGCTTTGATTGGTGGATAGCATCCTGGAACGGTGGGAGTTCCTAAGCAGACTGTATCTGCATGCAGATCCCCCTAGGTAACACCTACATGTGATGCTGACCTTCCATGATTAAAAAAACTGAAATCCAGTATATGAAAGGGATAGGCTAAGCATACGCAGGCTGGGGAGCAAGATCTAGATGATGCTGGATGTCCTCCAGTCAGGAAATGGGGCAGGCTCTTTCAAAGTTGCTTCAACTTCTAATGCACATTGTAACATGCTCACAGTGTACAGTCAAATCAGAATTTCAGTACAGGAGAGGAGCCTGTGCAACTGTGCAAGACTGAAGGTAAGAATGCAGCTCAAGACCTGGCTGCTGCTGCTGATCTCCCTATCCGTTGTGGTCGCCTGGTTGTCTAAAGCAAGAATAAAAATCAGGACTAGTTTTACATGGCTTTCCTGATCTGCATTCTTTTTTCAGGTCCATGACTCAAAGTATTGTAGCCAGTGGGTCAGCATAACAGCCAGGCAACTAGCATTGTCAGAAGGAGTCCAGCAATGGCAGCGCTTGTATTTCTCTCATGACAGGTTTACTCGGAGGTCAATTCTAAAAACTTATTGGCTACTGGCTTGGGGCCAAGTTCACACCAGATGCAGTCCATTCAGTTTGGCAGCTGCATCCAAAATGCATCACAATACTTTCCAATTGGATTTCTGGTGCTATGTTAACACCAGTGCAGTCTGTTTCAATGCAGTCAGAAAAAATACAGCTTGTCACATTTTAGCGGCATCAGACCACAACGGAACGCATCAAAACACTTTTAAAACGCATGCAAGCGCATCGAAACGGAAAGCATCCAAAATGAAAAAAGAAAAGAAAAGAAAAAGCAGAATTGGAAGAGCTCTGACAAGAAGAAGTAAGTGACAAAATGGTCTGGATTGCATTTTGGAAAAAAAATTGAATCAGATCTCCTCAAAATAGCGCAGACATACACAGTTATGGTGTATTCTAGGCCTTAAGAACACAAAATGATTCCTTGCAATGCTGATGTTACAGCATCATGAATGTTATGACTTTTATGGTTGTATGGCTTACAATACAGGCCCTTTATACATAAATCTACATATATAGGACAGAAGAAGCATTCCAAATGACCTAGGAAATATACAATGCTAAATCACACATTCGTCTCATTGTGCATGTGCCTGCAAGTTCAACACAAAACCGGAGGGGCCGAGGATGTAAAACAGGATCATGTGTCATGTTTTCTGTGCGCTGTTTTCAGGTTTGAAAGACAGCTTAACAAGTATTAGCTGGAGGCTTGCACCAGCACTGTGTTTAACAATGGAGACCTGTAATATAAACCATTCTCTTCTGGAAATGTATGCTTATTTTACCCAGTCCAAAGAAATACACAGAAATAAATCATCGATTTTCAATTGCTGTCTGTGTCACTGGGAAGATCCACCCCTCGAACTGGCTGAAGTCACTGTTCAGCCCAAAAATGTTTTCATTTTTGGCAACTTAAACAGAAGTCAATTAAAAAACTGACTATTGTTGAGTCTGGTGGTGCTTGGCAGGGCCGCCTATTGGATTTCAGCAGGAAAACGGCCACAATTTGATCGAGTATGGCCAGCTTTATTCTGGTGTGTTTCAGTGCAGAAAATCAGGTCCTTACCTGAATCTAAATGATGAACCTCGGCTGAAAAGGACTGGTTTTGGCTTTGGTTTGGGTTCCTCAAAGAGCCTGAAGAAGGCATGGTACTCAACACATATCTTCCAGAAAGACTTACAAAAATCTCGGCTAGCCATCATAAACTCCAGCGTGTCTTGGAAAGAACTCTAAGAGAGCCAAAATATAGCAAACATTAACCCATTTTCCAAATACTGACTGATGAACATGGCAATTAAGCAAAAAACATAAGTTTTGGGTGTCCGTGTAATCCGCAGAAAAACACGATGTCACCATGTGCAGCTTAGAACAGATAAAAAGCTTAAAGGATAAGTTCACCTTTTGCAAAAATTAAAGAAATGCAAAAATTCATAATATGTATGTAAAAAAAATGCATGTCTTTAATATTTGCATTCAAGCCTGGAAAGCATTGCAATTTGATCACTTGATGACCGCTGCAAAGCTCAGGCTTCTGCACATTCTTTCCCAGGCTGAGCCCGTACGCAGGTACAGAGTTTCAGTTAGGAGTGATGAGGGGCAAGGATGGCTAGACTTCAAACTGCATTAAATCACCTCATACAGCGTCCAGCCATCCTCACTCTAGGTAACCCATATTCCTGCATTTACCTAGAGTGAGCGTGGCTGGACGCCATATGAGGTGATTTAATGCAGTTTGAAGTCCAGCCATCCTTCCCCATCTCTCGTAACTGAAACTCCGTACCGCAGTACGAGCTCAGCCTGGGAGAGAATGTGCAGAAGCCTGAGATTTGCAGCTGTGATCGAGTGTTGCAATGCTTTCCAGGCTTGAATGCAAATATTAAAGAGATGCATTTTTTTTAAATATCCGTAATATGAATTATGCATTTCTTTAATTTTTGCAAAAGGTGAACTTATCCTTTAAAGAGAAACATTTGCAAAAAAACCCCAGACCCTGACCATATGAAAAATAAATGAAGACACTTAGGTCCTAAATTACTATACTATTGGTCTATCGTACTGACCCATTTTTACCAAATACAATATAATCAGGGCTTGTGCACCATTATTATTTTTACCTAGTGACAATGTATTCCTTCCTCAATGCATCATACCAAAGAAAGGGTTTGCTCACATAATCAGGTCCTTGGCTCCTAGTGGGATGGTTGTTCTTTGAAAATGACCTGACCTGACCTGAATGTGGCTGACTGTGTGGCTCACTGGCTTGGAGTGTGTGATGTGCCTTTTATCCTTCACAAAAATCAAGAGTTTATTAAACTTTCTGTAGAGAAGTCATAGGTTTAGAGAAGACACATTTCGCACTTCTTTAATATGTGATTAGGCAGCCCACCTTTGATCTTTTAATTAAATTCCTTGATTTTTATACCTAACCTTATAGGTACTCATCTATTATCAAAATAAATTAACCATAAGGCCAAGGGGGCAAAAAGGATAAGTGCGCTCCGTTTTAAAGTGCACTTTTCATTTAAGGACATGATAGCTAGGAGAAAAACTCTGTGGTGTCCCCTTGCCCTAGACAAGTGCTTACCGTATATACTCGAGTATAAGCCGAGTTTTTCAGCACATTTTTTGCTGAAAAATGCCCCCCTCGGCTTATACTCGAGTCAGCGTCTCAAGAACTGAGACACTGGTCAGGTTTCTTCTTACTTACCTCGCCGAGCGTCGCGTCACTGCTGCTCCGGTGGGCGGCGCTCCGAGCGGGGTCATCTGGCAGTCTCCGGAGGTATTTTACTCAATGGTTAACCCAGACTTGCACTTTGGTAATAATGCTATATTTATTGCGTGAAAATAAACAACTGTAAATAGAAACAATTCACACTTTTTCTTTATGTAGAATGATGAGGATTGCAACGTCTGAACAAAACATTGGCTCCCATTAACAATAGTGTGAACACCGACTATAATCTGCATTTCAATATCTAAAACAAGAGTTGCAACGCACACTAAACCCAGCCGGTGTGCAATGACCAGTGTCGTTGATTACTAAATCACCTTATCCATAAGTAGTAATGATGCCAATTGCCACTGTCTTGTATAAAATGTCTCTTCCACTAGATTTAAAATGATAGTACAGCCATGCATACGATGAGTTTAGTTTGCCCCATAAGGTACACTGCAAAAATACCATCTCAACAGCCATCCAAATACTCATTTTGAGTGCACACAAGCAGGGGCGTAACTAGAAATCCCAGGGCCCCATAGCAAACATTTTTAAGCCCCCCCCCCACAACGAAACTCCCCATTTTAGTAGAAATACGCCGATTAGCATGTTTGAGCGTTTTTAATTGTGGTTCAGCGCTGAAACAAGATTAAAAACAGCCAAAATGCTCTTTCAAAAATCGGACGGAAACCACGGTGAAACGCTTCCGCCCTGGTGTGAATGGCGCCTGAATGAGGCCTAACACTTTACTTTAATACTGCCACACCAATGAGAGGCTGAGGAGAGGGGGATTATAAAAAAAAATTAAGGAACGCTAAACTGTAAATAAGCGATTTATGTTATAAATGGTTTTTGCGCTGTGTTGGTGTTTGTGATAAAATAAAACAGGCGTATATTTAATTACAACACAAGGTATCACAACACACTGCAATGCATCACAAAGCTTTGCCATGCGCTGCCACAGTTAAATTAATGTTTCTTTACAAAAGAAAAAAAAAGCATGCACTGCAATCCTTTCTAACAACGCACTGCAGTGCATGTACCTGGCGTACACCACAATATGGTGCACTTGTATG